>NC_047659.1:98008754-98193754 GCF_011762505.2 Arvicanthis niloticus | reverse complement strand
AGACAGACTCATGTATCAAGGAAGACTGAGAAGCTGCGCCATCTTCAAATATTAACCACCAAGGTTTGTAGATGTGTCTCTTGACACTCCCATCCTTCTGTACCTCAGGATCTCACTATGTAGGACAGCTGACCTTGTACTGCACCTCCATCTTCTTGCCTCAGCTGCTTGAGTACTGGATTATAGCATACTCCACTAGGTAAGACTTTCTGCTCCCCTTTTAGGTGGACTGTCTACTTCCTGTATTATTTTTCTTCCCTGTTTTCAAATTGAAATATAATCTATATAGCATAAGATTTACCCTTTGCAATATATAAATTCAGTACTTTTTAGACTACACAAGAAGTTGGGTATATACTTTCAGGCAGTTCCCTCACTTCTCATCCCTGCTAGCCACAAGTCTGTTTTTATTTCCAACATTTCAAATAAATGGAATAGTGGCTGGGGATGGTGGCAAGAGAGATAGAGGCAGGCAGATCTTTATAAGGCCAGCCTGGTCTACATAGGGAGTTTGAGGACAGCCAGAGCTATATATTGAAAAGTGAAAACAAGCAAACAAAAATGGAATTATACATATGTCCCCTTCATCAGGCTCCCTTCACCTGGCATTTTTCCAAGTTTCATCCATGTTGGATTTTATTTCTTTTCATAGCTGAACAACATTCCATCATATAAATAAATATATGTATCACCTTTTGTTTAGTAGAAAACAGGCATCTGTATTGTTCCCACTTTGGGGCTATCATGAATAATAACAATTTCTATGTAGATATGCTTTCACTTCCTTGAGTAGAGTCCTAAGAAGGAATCTGCTAGCTCATGGTAACAACGATAGCTTTATGCTTACCCCCCCAACCCCACCAAGGGTATACAGATAGATGCTAAGGCTTCATACACACTAAGCAAGCACTCTTACCAGCTGAGTTACATTGCCATCCCCTACTTTACTTTTTTGAGGAAGTCTCAAACTACTTTTTGTTTGTTTGTTTGTTTGTTTGTTTTGTTTGCTGAGACAGAGTTTCTCTGTGTAGCTCTCCCTGACTGTCCTGGAACTTGCTTCGTAAACCAGGCTGAACTCCGAGATCTGCCTGTCTCCCTGCTAGGATTAAAATTATGTGCCACCACTGCCCAGCTTTCTTGTTTTTGTTTTAAGACAATGTCTCACTATGCAAGCCTGCTGGCCTTGAACTCCTGGCTTCTAGTAATCTCTTTGCCTAAGTTTCCCAAGGGTTACAAGTGTCCCACTGCATCTGTCTCTTTAAACTGATCTTACAGGTGTGCATATATCACACCATGTGTGTAGAAGTAAGAGGACAACTTTTAAGAATGAGTTTTTCTTTCTATCCCCTTCTTGGGGTAGAGTCCTGGGCTAGCTATCTCTTCTGAGCTTTCAGTAAATTCTACTCTGCCTCCCAACTGCCATTAAGAATTTTGGGACTACAAATACGGACACATCTAACTTTTTAAAAATGTTGTGTCGGGGATCAAGCCCATGCTGTTAGAGGAAGTGAATCCCTGGCCCTATTTGCTTTAAAAAAAACTCAATAATGTTCCATTTTTGAGATAAGGTCTCATTGTATTCACTAACTGGCCTGAAACTCTATGTAAACCAGGCTATCCCTGAACTCAGATCTTTCTGCCTCTACTTCCTGAGTGTTGGGATTAAAGGTGTATACCACCATGCCCAGCCTCAATGTTTTATAGGTTTCAGAGTTCTAAAAAGTTTTGCACTTTATTCCTTAAATGTATTAAAATTTTTATTCTTTTTGATGTTATAAATGAAATTCTGTTCATTTTCAGATTAATCATTATTTATTGATTTGTTTAACCTGCAATCTTTATTAGTGCTAACAGTTTTCAAAGTTTAATGATTTTCAGAAATTCTTAATTTAAACTGACAATACAGTATACAGGAATAAGTTTTACTTATTCCTGTCCAGTCTGGGTACCTTTTAGCTCTCTCTTCCCAACTTTCCTGCTATAAACTCTAGAACATTGTTCAAAGAAGGGAGTAAGAGCAGTGGTTTATTTTGTTGCTGACCTTAGAGGGAAGTTTCATTTTCTCAGCATGCTGTAAGATATTTTTAGATACCCTTTATAAATTTGAGGAATTTCCCTTCAATTCCCAATCTCTTGAGTGTGATATTTTTAAAAGGTAATATATGTGGTTGCTTTTGTTCATATTTTTATCTGTGTACCACTTGAGTGCCTGGTACCTTCAGAGGCTAGAAGGTAGCACTAGATTGCCTGGAATAGGAGTTATAGTTAGCCATCATGTGGGTGCTGGGACTTGAACCCAGATCTTCTGGAAGATCAGCAGTGGTATTAACCACCTAGTCATCTCTCCAATCCCTACGATTTTTTTAAATTATGAAATATTTAAATTTTTTAAATTATGAAATTATGAAATATTAGAATTAGCCAAATGTAACTTCTTTTTCTTTTAAAAAAAAAATTTTTCCCCCTAGTACTTGAGACAAACAGGCAGACCTCTGAGTTTAAGGCTGATACACAGTGGAGACCTTGTCTGTGTATCTATCTGTGTAGTTTTCACAGAAGCCTAGATCTCCTAGAATAAGTTTCAGGGTTTGTGAGGTGCCCAAAGTGGATGTTGGAAACTGAATACTGGACCTCTCTGTAAGAGAGGCATGTGCTCTTAACCACTGAGCCATCTTTCCAGACCCTTCTTTTTCTTTACAATAGTATCATGCAGCTCAGCCTATCCTCAATGTGCTTCTGAGGTGACTTAAATGTATCTTCCAGATAGGTGGTGGTGGTGAAGATCTTTAATCCCAGCACTTGGAAGGTGGAGACAGAGGCAGCTGGACCTCTGAATACCAGCCTGGTCTCCAGTGAGTTCCAGGTCAATCAGGGCTATACAGAGAAACCCTGTCTTGAAAATAAAACAATAACAAACTTATAATATCTCTACTTCCAGAATATTGGGATTACAGGACTGTGCCATGATACCTGGTTATATGGTGATGGCTTTTTGCATGTTCCCTCTACCAAGTGATCTACATCTGAACTCCTGTATTTTATTCAATTAATATAGCATATTAAATTAATTTTGTTCATGGCACAGAATCTTTTTTGTATGTTGCTGGATTTAGTCTTTTGGCACTTCTGCCCAAAGGGCTATAAAATTCCTAAAATGTGATACTACATAGTATGGTTATATATCACTTGGTGATCAATACTCAGGTATAGACATAGATTGGTATAATAACCCACAAACTAGAATTATGGACATATCTATGGAGGTAAGAAAATTTCACAAAAAAAGCACAAAGAAATTCCTATTTTTGCGGGGAGGGGAGTTGGTTGTTGATGGTGTTGCTTGTTTTATTTTTAAGACAGGGTCTCATTAGGCTGGCCTCAAACTCTTGATCCTCCCTCTGCAGCCTTCCAAAAGCATCTATGCCGTGTTTATTTCTTAAATACAGTATTACATTGTAGAGATAATGCTTATATGCACTATTGTGAAAATATGCCTCTGGCCTTCCTTGCCTGCCTAAGGCATCTTCCGATTGGTTAAAATAAAAAGTCAATGGCCTATAGCAAGAGGTAAAACAGACAGTGGACATCCAGCAGAGAAAGAGAAACTCTGGGAAAGTCAGGGGCCAGGGGTGGAAGATTGGATATATGAAACTGAGGAGAGATAACCAGCCATGTAGCAGAACTTACATTAGCATAAATGGGATAACTGAGTTGTGAGCTAGTTGGGAACAAGCCTAGCTTAAGGTCTAGGTGTTAATGCATAAATAAGACTCCATGACAGCATTCAGGAACTGGGGCAGACATAGAAAAGCCCAACAAGTTATATTATATTTAATATCTCTTATTCCTTAAACCTTTTATATCTAAAACATGTTATGATTGTTTTTAATGTGTTACTATAAAACTAGTCAAAGGCCTTAAGCTAGGGAGGTCATAGGCCCTAGGGGAAATCCACTACTACTGTTTTGTTAAATGATCAATATTTATGTTTATACCCACAGAGTAGTGCTCTGTCATGTCAGAGAAGGTTTTTTTCCCCTGTTGAGTAGCATTTAATATAGAGACACAAAGTGCTGAGAGAAGCAATTTGAGTGCTTAGCGTTAACCGAGACACCTTTATCACTAGTCTTTTCTCATCTGCCCCACCTATATGCAATGATTTTGATCCTTCTCCACCTAGAACTCAAGGGCTCTTGCTACATTTCAAGAACCTAATAGCCTGGATCAATGAACCCATTCTGCTCAGATCAGTGATTCCTTTCTCTTTGGATCAGTAAACCCTTTCCCATTCTGGATACACATACACATACACACACAGAGACACACAGAGACACACAGACACACACACACACACCCCAATCTCAAAAGACTATGAGGTCAGACCCCAGTCAATGGGGAAAAGATACAGTTGCTAATTTGTGTTAAAACTACAAAAATCAAGCATAATTCCTGTCCCAGTTGCCTACTCTAATGCTTTGATGAGCAGTGTGCCTTCTAGAGTAACTTTTGCTGTGCTGAGACACCTCAGTTAGAGTGATGGTCTCTTTCTTTGCCATCCTTGACTTAACTTATTTCTAACACAAGGCTCAGGGAAGTTAAGAAATGTTGTTTTCAACACGACGTGGCTACTGTACTCATGAACACACAACAACTGTGGTAACCCCCACAAGATCAAGCCAGGCAACATTCCAGTATGGATAATGTAGGAGCTCATGAAGCCCGCCCCTAATTGAGGAGTTATTGACAGTTTTGCTTGCTGGAGGAAGGAGAGCCATTGTTTTCTGGAGTTGCCAGGATGTCACAACCATGCACATTAAAGCAGCACTAACTGGACTCAGTAGATCATGAAGGAGAAGAGAACATGAAGGTGCAAGTGGGATTCTCTGAGGTTCCAGACAGGATAGGACAGTAGAGTGAGGAAGAGACAGACAGATAGACAGATAGATAGATAGATAGATAGATAGATAGATAGATAGGACCAAAACACACTGTATCCATGTATGAAATTGTCAAAGAAAATAAAACAAAACATGGCTTGTATTTTATAAATAATTTTAAATAGTAAGCAGAAAAGAAAACCTGCTGGTTGAGTAGGCTGCACATACATAAAAGGGTACAATTCAAAAGTGAGTCCAGCCCTGGGTGTGGCTGCACACACACGGGTCTGACCTGCCTTGCAGCATTTAGGGAACAGTGAGAAAGGATGGAGAGTTTGAGGCCAGCCTGGGCTACATAGTGAGATCCTGTCTTCAAAAAGAAGAAAAAAAAAAAAAAAAAAAAGAATCCAGAGTCTGAGGATGTAGCCTAGTAATAGTGTTTGTGTAGTATTTATAAGCCCTGGGTTTAATCCCATTGTTGTACAACAAAAGATCAAGGAAAACCACAATTACTGACATACTAAAATAAGAGTAACTTCTACAAAGTTAATAACGTAAGTTTTATTTTATTCTCTACAGAGATAAATCACAGCATGCTATAATAATGTATCTTTACATCTGCCTCCTTTGCTAAACTATGAATCTCTTTTAACTACAGTTCCAACTCCTAGTATCTCTATGGTAAGCAGTAAATAGTCGACAAATGTTTAATGAGTAAACTGAATAGATAAAAATATAGAAGCAGACATCAGTAATTCAAATTATTATATTAAAACATTATATTAATATACTGGAAAGCCAAAACACACCAGGAGCAATGGCATATGCCAGTAATCTTAACATTAAGAAAACTGAGGCAGGAGAACTATAATGATCAAGGTCATTTTAGACTCAAGTTCCAGGTCAACCAGAGCTACATAAAATACTGCTTTCTCAAAAAGGGGCTATGTGTAAAAGCAAATTATTGGCATTTCAAGACTACATGTTCGCTCAGTTTAGCAGTACCTCCTAGAGAGGTGTGTTGAAGTCCTGGCTCTGGTACACACTAATTGTGTGATCTGAGATTCATTTTACCCCCCCACCCCCACAACACCTTGGTTTTTCGAGACAGGGTTTCTCTGTGTAGCTCTGGCTGTCCCAGAACTCAGAAATACTCCTGCTTCTGCCTCCCTAGTGCTGGAAATAAAGGTGTGTTGCCACCACCATCCAGCAAGACATCTTTCCTTGAAGGTTCCTATTCCTTCTAGAATTCAAAGTTACTAAATTTAGGCAAAAATGTTTATATTGGGAGATAAAAATAGTTTCATTAAGCTGGGCAGTGGTGTTTGCTTTTATTCTCAGCACTCAGGAGGCAGATCTCTGATTCAAGAGGCCAGCCTGGTCTACATTTGTAGCCAGAGCTACACAGAGAAACCCTGTCTCAAAAAACAAACAAAAGTTTTATTATTTTTGAAAGTTTTAAATTGGAAACTGCAAAATAGAATTCAATGCTAGCCCTGTAATGGCCCAAGAAAAAAAAATATGGGCAATATCTTATTAATGGTAGGCAATTAGAGCTTGCAGAAGAGAACAAAAGCATAATCACAGCACCAATTGCTCAGAGAAGAATTCCAGGCATGACTTGGCAACAAGCAAGTGCCCTGTACAGGACTAATTAAAACATTCTCCACCCCACCCCACCCCTTTTGAGACAGGGTCTCTTTACAGAACCTTGGCTGTCATGAACTTGAAATATAGACCAGGCTGCCAGGCTGACATCTACCTTACAGATGCCTGTGCTTCCAGAATTTGGGGATGTAAAGGGCATATGCAAATGCCCTTAGTAAAGCATTCTTTTTCTTTCTCTCTTCCTTCCTTCTTTCTCTCTCTCTTTCTCTTTGTATAGCCCTGGCTGTCCTGTAACTCACTCTGTAGGCCAGGCTGGCCTTATTACTCAAGAGATCTGGCTGAGTGCTGCCTCCCAAGTGCTGGGATTGAAGGCATGTGCCATCACAGTTGGGCATTAATAATGCATTCTTAAATAACAAGCACCATTCCTGAATATGACAAGAAGCAGAAATCCATTTCCCCTAGTTAAACATCTTACTAACACCAGGGGCTCAGGCAGATGCAGCTCATTTATTAATAAGAGTGCTTGTCCAGCATGCAGATACTCTGGGGGTACAAACAGAATACGATGTTCAAGGTTTACCCACATAGTAAGTTCAAAGCCAGTTACAACACCCAGTACACATGTACTATTGAAAAAGCACAATATAAATGATGGAGGAGGACTTGGCCATTACTGTCCCTGAAGGAGTTCAACTTCTAAATGCTAGTAAGACTGACAAAGCACACAAGAGCATAAACAATATCACAAACAGCACGTGGAAAATGGAAACACCTCTCTCCTACAGTGTCTAATCTAGTTGAAACAGGATAAGTGTCTAAATCTTCCCATCTAAGAAGACTTAGTAAGAGAGAAAAGGGCAAAAGAGATTATTCCTGAAATAGTAACAAAATCAGCTGATTAGATTAGTACAAGGATGAAGGGGAGACAGTCTCTGCTTTCCTTTCCCCAAAACGGTATTTGAGAGAGGCATGTACTGAAGAAACTAAAGACACACAATGAAAACAGGGTAAGCATGCCAACATGGGACTCAGCCAAGGTGCTGCACTTACCATGGAATGTGATCCAGGCTTCAAAATAATTCTGGTAAGGCCATCCCCAGCAAGTGGTGCAAACAACAACTGCTTCACCTAACCAAATCTCCTCAAATTCCACACTACTGTCCAAACTAGGGAATTTTGGCTGGGAATAGTGAAGCATGCGTTTAATCCCAGGATTTAGAGGAGTCAGAGGCAGGTGAATCTCTCTGATTTCAAGAACACACTGGTCTACATAGTGAATTCCAGGACAGCTAGAGCTATAGAGTGAGAATCTGTCTCAGAATAAAATTAAATTTAAAAACAATAACCAACCAACCAAACAAAAGTAACTACTACTGATTTGAGACATATCCTGAAATAAGACATAAATTAGTTCATGGCATCTTTGGAGTAGCTAGTTAATGGTAAAATAACAAAAACAAATCCAACAAATCTCAAGTCCCTTTTATGTTGTTTTGATAACCTAAGGCTTTGCCTGTAAGAGACACCAAAGTGACTGTGGCTATTAAGTTCCTTTAAGCCAGACAGATTTTTCATTAGTTAGTAAAACAATGAAAAGTTTAATGTATTCTAAATGCTTACCCCACCCCCCAAAAAAAAAACAGAAAAGGGGAAACAGCCAATTGTCCTTGTGAAAATTTACTAGAACTAATTTTTCATTAAATAGAATCACTCAAACTTTCAGAGCAGTAAACTTTAACTTTTTTTTAAAATGAGGTCAATGGAACATTTCCCCCTATATTTTCATATTTCCTAACATCCTTCCTCTTTTTGTTTCTGTAACTTACACACACACAGAGAGAGAGAGAGAGCTGTATTTTTCCATGTGATTTTTCCCAGTCTCACAGAACACCAGCTAGCACCAGTAATAACAGGTAATAAATAGTCAGCAAAATTATTTTGCTTAAGAAGCCAACTGGATAAAAATACTAGACAAGTATTGAGAGATTTGATTTCAGTACCAGAGAGATGTTGAGGGGAGAGGAGAGAACCACCTCACACTTGCCCCTAAGCCTGAAGAGCTGCGTTTGATCCCAGGTTTCCACATAGCAGAAGAAATAACTATGTATTGTTCTTTGACCTCCACACAAAGGTTGTAGTGTTCAAAAGTAATACTCCCCACATGAATAAATAAATAAATAAATGTAATAAAAATATAAACTGAGAAAGATCTAATTTCACTTGGGCAAGGTAGCTCATGCCTGTAATCTCAGCACTCACTCAGGAGGAGTGTTCCTAGTTTGAGGCTAGTGTAGGTTATATAGGGAGTTTCCAGCCAGCCTAAGCTATAGAGTAAGAACCTGACTTGTGTTTGTGTGTGTGTACGATCCTAACAAAATTATTTCTATAGCTGATGCACCAATGATTCAGAGTTATTTCATAAGGTTAAATAAGATTACTTAGATTGTACTTGATAAGATGTACACTCATATGCTCTTTTCTTTTGAGACATACAGTCTAAGCAGTCCTAGCTTTCCTAGACCTTACTATGTAGACCAGGTTGGCTCAAACTCAGCGATCCTCCTGCCTCTGCCTTCTGAGTGTTTGGTTAAAGGCAAGCACCACCATACCTAGTCTGTAAAATATTCTTTGGCCGGGCAGTGGTGGCGCACGCCTTTAATCCCGGCACTTGGGAGGCAGAGGCAGGCGGATTTCTGAGTTCGAGGCCAGCCTGGTCTACAGAGTGAGTTCCAGGACAGCCAGGGCTACACAGAGAAACCCTGTCTCAAAACAAAACAAAACAAAAAAAATTCTTAAGCACCAAAAGGCTAGAAAGCAAAACTATAATCTTCTCACTATATAGAATCCGAAGCATGTAAGAAAAGCACACTCTGCGGCTCCAAATTGACTCCACACACCTGCATCCTCGTTTTCTCTCCAACAAGAAACTAAAGTATACACCTGAAATCCCAACACTGGGGAGGCCAAAGCAGGAGAACTACAAGTTCAAGGCTAACCTGGGCAAATAATGGACAGGTCCTACCTCAAAAATCTGAGGGGAACACAAAAGACCGAACAGAAGAGAACACTAAGAATTACCAAAACAGCTTTCATGCTTTAATGTTTGCATAAACAGGACTGCTTGTGATTATGTCTTTAAACCGTGTTTAAGAAAGTCTTCTTTTGTCTACAACCAACCCTCAACACCCTCGACCTTGTTAAAAGCCATCTTTCTTGCTAGGAAGATAGTTCTTAAGAGAGACTAGCATTTTCCCCAGTTCTTAAGAGAGACTAGTTTTCAAATCAGTATTGCACAATTTGCAACTTAGCATATGGGTATTACATAGCAAATAGGTTACAATATAAACATTACTCTTTTCTCAGTTTTTGTTTGTTTTTCAATAGTGTTTCTCTGTGTAGTCCTGAAACTCTTTGTAGACCAGGTTGGCCTTGAACTCTGGCCCCTTCTACTTCCCAAAGTGCTGGGATTTGAGTGTGAGCCACCATGCTCAACTCTACTCTCATTTTTAATGTAAGATCAAAAACAAAAAATGTAAAACAGGTTCTCTCCTTGTTTAAGAAATATCTAGAATAAACTAGTCTTGGTTCCTGAAATCACGGTTTATAATGGGGGGTGTGAGGTGGAGAGGTAAGGAGCACAATTTGAGACTATCTGTTTAGAAGGAATATAGAAACACTGTAATGTAAAAGCATTTTCCTTCTAAGATTGTCTAATATTTATCAAGTCTCAGAACTACAGGTTAACAAAAATAAATCAATGCCAATGGGCTTTTCCACAGACAAAGCCTAATGGTACAGTATTCGAAGAGTTCTAAAGCAGTAAAAATCTAAACTAACTCTTACAGGTTAGAATATCCAGGCCACTGCTTTGTGCACACAGACAAAATCCCTCCCAGCTTCTTGAATGTGCCAAGACACAAGTCACAATGACAGTGGGCTGTCCGCGCAAAGCCCGAGTCCCATCTGGATTGCAGTCATTTTATAAATGGCATGCTACATCTCTCTCTCTCTCTCTCTCTCTCTCTCACACACACACACACACACACACACACAAGCTTATTTTAAACCCTGTTTTGAATTTGCATTTTTCTGGGTACATTGATTGCCCGAAAAAATGGCCTGTATACCTCAGAGATCTAATTTGTTTTTGGAATATTTTCTTTAGTGCCCTACTACCCATTCGAAGTCGTCTCTCTTGTGGTTATTTTTAACCTGACAAATGGATTTAACAGGCATGGGGGCAATAACGTGGGTTGCTAAAATGGGTTCAATCTATTGCATCGTCACTCAAAAGACCACTGGGCAAACGGGGCACTGACAACAGGTCGGGCCACAAGGTGCCCACCAACCTCCCGCCCAGGCCCACTCCTCTCTACCGAACAGGAACGCCACTGCAGCCAAGAGGCTCACCTCTGCAACTCCTCCTCCTGGATCCTCTCTTCCTCCCAGACGAAAACACCGGAGAGCGCCGCCATCAAGGCAGAGGCATGGCCGGGGCGGCCGCGCAGCCGGCGCCAGAAGCGTCCGAGTAGGGCGCAGCGCGAGCTCTCCGAATACAGGCGGCCGTAGAGCTGCGCGATCTGCTGCGCTCGCCGCACGCGCAGGCCCGTCACGAAGCGGCACTGATTGGCCAGCGCGGCCAGCAGGCCCCCGCCCCGCGCGCCCGCCAGCCAGGCGGCCAGGGTGGCCGGCGGCCTCCTCGGGAACATGTCGGCCTCTGTGGATTCCCGCGCCCGCCGCTAGGCCCCGGAGTAGAAGAGATGGGGGAGGTTGACCGGGCCGTCCGCGTAGTCTCCTTAACTGGTTGACCCCGAGCCCACCTCACGCTCCAGAAGCCAGGAGCCGCCCCTCATGCCTCTCTGCAGAAGCTGCTGAAGAAGAGTGGATTCTGAGGAGAGCGCCTCTGCACGAGGCCTTCTCGGTCCTGGCGGCCCGCCGGTCTGTGTATACGGCGGAAACTCGCGGCCCCCGCGTCCGGTGCGCGGGAAGCAGAGCGGTGGACGTCCCGGGCCGCAGCAGGAGAGGTCCCGTGCACCCGCGTCCGCCTCTCGCGCCGAGTGCGCGCAACCTAACATGTTTGTTCTACCCGCACTCTGATTGGACGCATCTCAGAACCCTGGGCGCTCATTGGCTAAGACAAAGTGCTCCTCCGCCCTTGCTCTGCCTATTAGCAAGCTAGGTGGCATGGTGCGAGGGCCTGTCAAGGGCGCCTGGAGAGTGACCCTCGGACCCCGGCGTTGCAGCCATTTAGGGACGTCCCACCCCGTCCGGAGGAGAGGCATGATCAGGTGCAGTGTTCCGTTGTGCTGAGAGGTCCGGCCTGTTTTACTATTCTCTACACTTCACGGAGGGGCGGGTTTGAGCTGGGTGGAGGGCGGTGCACGCCCTGTGTGAACCCGCACCTATCGCAGGCAAGGGGTCAGCTGTCGGGCCCTTCCTTGGTCCCCTTGCCCTGATTTCCTGCGCCCTCCTGAGTATCTGCAGCAGGGAGGCGGTTCTGGGTTCCGGCTCCGAGAGAGGACCGGTGGCCCATCCTTAGAGACGAGGAACACCTTGTAGAGAACTCCACAAGGGCGGGTGACCCATTGCAATCTGAAAATGCGTTAGGCCTGAGCAGTCTCTGTTTGACTCGAAGGAAGCAGCAGGGTAGGAGAGTAAACAGGGTTCCCAAAACCTATCTTGCCATGTGTAACCTAATGGTTGCTAAATGGAGTCTTAGGATAAATCACTATTCTAAACCAGGGCCTGGTGGCTCATGCCTGTAATCCCAGCGCTCCGGAGACTGAGACCGGAGCATTGCTTCGAGGAGCAACAGTGTGTCTCAAAAATATATGAATAGATAAAAATTCTCTGTCATAAGGTGGAAATAATAGCTGCCCCTCAAGTGAAGAATCAGCCTGCCTCCATTTTAGTCTTAAAAGTCATCTTATAGTAAAGACAAGCTAGGTTCATTCCTTTTTATGATTAAACCTGTTTCTCAAGGATTGAGCTATGCCCCACCTGTAACCTTAACTACACATAGTTCTGTACTGTCTGTTCCTAGAATGGTAATCATTTCTTTGTTTCAAAAAGTTGTTTATAACCATCTTGCAACCCTACCTTTGTTTCGAAAGGTTACACACCCACACATGACTGCCTTGCTATGCCCACCTTGCAACCATGTTTTGTTTCAAGGGGCCTTGTAGAACTAACGTGTTATACTTACAGTGTGCTCCTGTAACCCGGCCCCACCAAGTCTCCCATTTGGAAACTCCCTGCCCCTGAGCTATAAAAGCCTTGTCTTCCTTCCTTAGAGGCAGGCAGCCCAGGTACATGAATTAATTTGACCATGATGATTTGGGTCAGTGGTCTCCTCCCATGTTTGCTATTAACACAAGAAACTTTAAATTGTTTCTGTATCTTTTTTTTATTTATTTAAACTTAAGAATCTTAGCAGGGCATGTTGGCACACGTCTTTAATATCAGCACTCCAGGGGCAGAGGCAGACTGGATCTGTGAGTACATGAGGCCAGTCTGGTCCTTTACTCACTGCTCTATTATGTGGGCGACTCCTTTTCCCCTTCCTCTATTTCCTGTGTCCCAGTTCTTTTCCATTAGTCAGTTGCACAAGATCGTGAGGTTGGCCCCCAGCCAATGGGGAAAAGACACAGCCACCATCTGAGTTAGAAGAAAAACCAAGTGCACCTCCTAGGTTGCCTTGTTTAGACACTTCAATTTGAGTGGCAGTCATTTTCTTTTCGACCCTAAGCATTTCTAACAAGGAGAACCTGCAGACAGCTTCCAAAGCAGTTTTCTTCAAACAAGGAAATTGGGGGTGGGGGAGGGAGACTTATGCATAATTATACTGGAGAGTCTTGCCATTCCCTCTGTAGATGGGCAAGTTCTCAAAGTGCCCATTCATGCCTTTTCACACAGAACAAGTTTTAAAATGTCAGAGAGGTCTGGTGTGGTGGCTTCTGCCTGTAATCAACCCCCGGCACTCAGAAGGACTGCTTCCAGTCCTAGGCCATCCTGGGCTAGGATGTGAGACCCTGTTGCAAAAGATGCAAAACAAAGCTGTTGGAGAGCACAGCCTAGAAGCAGAGAATCTAATGGGACAAGGAACAAAATTTACTGTAAGTTGCCTAGGACCAAGCACCTTTCTAGTCTACTCTGCTGCCAGTAGGAGGCAGCGGTTTCTCCCTGTCAACAATAAAGTTCCTTGCATGGGATTTAGACTTTTACGTATACCTTCACTAGTGTCTGCCATCTTAGATACTTGTACTAAGATAAAATTTTCTCTAAAGGTTCATGGTGGAGGATAAATTTTTCTCCAAAGATTCAAAGGAAAGGGTAATTTCTGACTGAAATTTAGGTTTCTCCTGCCCTATCTAGGCTGAATTTATTGTAGAAATCGGTAATGTGTTTATTTTTCTTGAGAGAAAATTACAGAGAAATTTGTAAGCAATAGAAAATAGTACTGATCTCTTTAGCAATGAGAGGATTGTACTTTGCTGGTAACTGCTTCCTGAACCATTGAGGTCTGTGCCAACCTGAAACCTAGCTATGATTTGAAGTTGCTATCTGCCTTATCAAACAGAGTAGAGGAATTGTCCTCTGGAAAGACAGAGTTGTCTTCACCTCTGAAAACCTCCCACATCATCAGCTTTGATGTTTTCCAGGAAAATGAGGCGTTATGAGGAGTCAGGGTTTTTACAGTTGAGGTCGGGAGAACACAACAACCACAACTAGCAAATCCTGAGTATACTCACCTCCTAAACATAGCACTGAGGGCTTCACTGAGACTGGATAATCTATCCCAGCGGTCCTAGAACTAAAAATTGAGGGGCCTGGAAAGAGCCGAGTGGTTAAGAATGTTTCCTGGTCTTCCGGAGTTCATTTCACCATATTGGGCAGCTTACAACCTGTAACTCCAGCTCCAGGAGATCTGATGCCATCTTATGGTTTCTGGGGCATTCACACACACGTGGCATATTATCATACACTCACACGTATGAAATAGTAGTGAATCAAGAGGCTTGCTGGGCAGGCAGAACTTTTGAGTTCTTCTGTTTGGGGACCCACTCAGAACCATAACTTGTTGGAGTGTTCAGAAAATGAATCAAAGAATCCAATGAACTGTATGCTGCCTCCAAATCCAAACTTACTAGGCAATGTGCTTAGGAGTGGGCCACAGTAACCTGCCCTTCACCTTGAAAGGGATAGCTTAGGTCATCAAGATGACTTGGAGAGGCCAGGTGTGGTGGTGCACAACAACTTTAGTCCCAACACTTGGAAGGCAGAAGCCAGCCTGGTTGACAAAGCGAGTTCCAGGACAACCAGGGTTACACAGAGAAACCCTTGAAAAACAAAACAAAACAAAACAGATGTCTTGGACACCTCCTACCAAGGCCAGTGATATGAATTCAATGCCCAGGACCCAAATGGTGAAAGGAGAAAACTGACTCCTAAAAGTTGTCCTCTAACGGCACATGCCATGGTGTGTGTACCCCCCCCCCACACACACACACAAAAATAAAAATGTAAAAGAAAGGGATAGCTTACTACACTCTAGGATCAGTGGCTCTCAACCTGTGGGCCGAATGGCCCTTTCACAGGGCTCACTAAGACCACAGGAAAACATAGAAATTTACATTACAATTCATAACAGTAGCAAAACTACAGCTATGAAGTAACAACAAAAGTAATTTTATGATTGGGGGTCACCACAACCTGAGGAACTGTATTAAAAGGGTCACAACATTCGGAAGGTTGAGGACCACTGCTCTACCTGGACCATTAGGACCCTAGAAGACTTGTGGAGGAAGTTCCCCTTTCAACATTTTCTATCAAGATAGCTGGAATAGTTGCTAATTCCAATCAGCCTGCTAGCAGTGTGATAGACCAGTGTGGGACAAAGAACAAGGTATCTTGGAGACAAGGCTGTGACAGGTACCGGGGTTGATAAGAGTTGAGAATGAACCTTTCTAGTAGTCCTGACAGTTGCAAGGAGCAAACTGGGTGTTTTTTTTTCCATTTTTATTTTATGTGTTTTGCCTACATTATTTGTGTGTGAGAGTATCAATCCCCTAGAACTAGAGTTACAGACAGTTGTGAGCTGCCACGTGGGTGCTGGGAATTGAACTCAAATCTTTTGGGACAGCAACCAGTGCTCTTAACTTCTGAGCCAGGAGGTAGAGGCAGGAGGATCATGAATAAACAGTTCTTGATGGTCTTGACTGGAAGTTGTGGAGGGCAAAGACATTTACATCGCTAATTACACATTCATTAGAGAATACACTGACTTGCTCCAGCAACCAAACCACATCCGGAACAACTGCTGCAATTAGATTGTGACCTAATTAACTGACTGATAATCTACTCCATTTCTGAGATCTGGGCCAGCTAGCAGAAGCAAAGGGGCACATGGAAGGAGCCATAAGTTCCAACTTAAACAGTGCTTGCCAGGCATGGCAGTGCCGGTCTTGGTTTCCTGACTGCATGGAGAAAGGACAGAGATTTGATGGAGGATCTTCTTCCATCCTTTAGTTTATATCCCTTCTCTAAGAACTGCAGTTAAAGCCTAAACACAGCTAAGGATGCAGCTCTACCTGTGTTTGTGGGTTGTGAGGCACAGATGAGATTATATAAGCTAAAGTGCCTTGAGGGCAGCAGAGATGGCTCAGAGGTTAAACACTTGATGTTTGTAGTGACATTTCTGAGAATTCTGAGATTTTGGTTTCATTAAAAATACAGAATTAATATAAGGTTTTTTCATTGTAATCCCAGGTGTAGGGATTAGGGCTGCTTTAGATTGCCCACAGCAGCTGACTATGATTTGCCTCATGCTCTACCAGATGCATGGTTTTGCCAACAGCAGATGATTTCTGCAATTGTGTGACATTTGGAATTCTGGGAACTTTCAGCAGGTACATAAATTGGAGGGCCTTGAGAGATGTGGTAGGTGGTGGTTGTCATTTAGGAAGGTTTATTGCTGCTTGTTAGTAGCTATGTTCAAAGAAGAAATGAAAGAAATTAGATTCAGGGATCCCTTTGTCTCTCCCTTCCCTTCTATTTTTGTTTCTCTCCTATTTTAGGGGGTAAAACCTAGGGGATAAAGGGTGGGAAACAGAAGAACCCACAAAATAGCAAAGACCAGCTACAGATGTTTTTTCAGAGGACCCAGGTTCAATTCCCAGCACCCATATCAGGCCACTCACAACCTTCAGTAATTCCAGCTCCAGGGAATATGACTTCAGGCCCTTAAGGGCACCTGCACTTACATGGCATATACTTGCACACAGACACATATACTTTAAAATACATTTTAAAATACATTGTAAAGAGGATATAAGGAATAATGGCTACCTTTACCCACCTCCTTCTCTCCCTTTTTAAAAAAATGTATTTATTTAATGTATGAGTGTTCTGCTTCATATATATCTATATCTATATTTATATCTATATCTGCAGGCCAGAAAAGGGCATCAGATCCCCTTATTGGTGGTTGTGAGCCACCATGTAGTTGCTGGGAATTGAACTCAGGACCTCTGAAAGAGCAGCCAATGCTCTTAACTACTGAGCCATCTCACTGGTCCTTTCTCTCTCTTAAGTAGAAAAAAAAGAGAGGACCAGAAGGATGGCTCAGTGTTAACAGCACTTGCTGTTCTTTCAGAGGACCAGAGTTCAGTTTCAGCACCTAAATGATGCTCTCAACTGTCCTCCAGCCTGTCATCTCTCACCAAGCTTAATCATTCTTCCAAACCTGAAGCTCCCTTTCCATCAAGAAGCCTTCCCTTTTTGAGACTGCCTCATCCTATAGCCTAGATTTTATTGGACACCTATGTAGCCCAGGCTGCTTTCAAACTTACGGCATTCCTCCTACCTCAGCCTCCTGAGTGCTGGGGTCACAGGACTGAGTCACTACACTGGGTAGAGCTTTCCTTGACTGCCAGGTTTCAGTCTCATCAGGTTTTTGCTTTCCTGGCTGCTGGTCTAGAAAGCCTTCAGGGCAAGAACTGTATGGATTAACACTTTTGTTTGTGGCACTGTAGCTTAAAGCCAAGGCTTTGTCCATGCAAAGGAAAGCATTCTACCAACTATATACCTAGCCTATGTGTTAGTATTTTAGTATCCTCCACAAAACACTTTGGGTTCAAATATTTGCTGATGTTAATGTTAACAAAAATTAAAGAGCCAAGCATGGGTAGGCTTGGGTGGGTGGATCTCGGTGAGTCTAAAGTCAGTCTGGTCTACAAAGTGATTTCTAGCCAGAGTTTAATAGCAAAATCCTGTCTAAAGAAAGAAAGAAAGAAAAAAAAAAAGGTTGAGAATGTAGCTTAGTTGGTAGAGTGCTTGCTTAGCATTCACAACGTCCTGGATTTGATCTCAGTACTACCCACGTAAATAGCCTATAATCCCGGCACTCAGAACCGGAGGTAGGTGGATCAGGAGTTTACGATCATCCCTTCTATAGCCAGTAGGACTGCCTGGACTACATGAAATACTCTCAAAAACAGTAATAAACAACAGAACAGAAAAATACATGGAACCCTTCCCAAAAGCCAGGTGGTGGTGGTGCATGCCTTTAGCACACAGCACTCAAGAGGTAAAGGCAGAGAGATTTCTGAATTTAAAACCTACTTGGTCTACATAGTTCCAGGATAGCCAGGGCAGTTATACATCAAAACCCTGTATCAAAAACAAACCAAACAAACAAATAAACAAACAAGAAGTATGACTTTCTGGCCTAGTGAAATTAACTCTTAAGCCTGTCAACAAAATAGAAATACGTCTGTATGCATGTGCAAATTTTCTTTGCCCTTATTTAAGACTGTAAGGAGACAAATTATGGGAATAAGGGGCATTCATTATTGTTCATACAAAAACCCATCCCCCACCCTGACGTTTTTACAAAAGAAAATCCCAACAAAAATAGTGCAGTTAAAGATGCCATTTCCAAGAAGGCAGCAGAACAGACCAACACATGGGGTACACTGTCTACCTCACCACAGGGTGTTCTCTTAGGAAGCAGGTTGCCATTGTCTAGAGATAGGTGCAAGATGGTTCAAATGAAGACAACTGCAGATCCTGCACTCTGAGAGAGCCATGTAAAGAGTGGACTGGAAACAGCCTCTTTAGAAGTTCTTTTATTATCTAACTCCTCAGACACATGGTTGGGCAGAGAAGGCCTCTACCTCCCCTTCAGCATCTTTGGAAAAGGCACCTCACCAGGCACTGGGTTTTCCCACCTCAGTATAGCAGACAAGCCAGTCCACTATGACTCTGTCCTGAAGAAAGAGCCTTCTTTCCCAGTGTTGAAGTCAAGTGTTTTCCCCACAGCTCATAAGGAACTGATATCCCTAAAGAGTTTGTCTCACTTTAGGCAGACTCATCCTGCCTGAGCTAGTCACAATGGCACTCCCACAAGAAAGGCACAGGAAGACTGCAGGCTATTTGAAAACAAAGGCTATAAAGTTTATTAGTTCTTTTTTGTCTTCCCACAGAACCTTGTATTTTATACTATCCTGGCCCTGGGCACAGGCACCTCTGAGTGAGAAACCAGCTAAAGATTTTGGGGTTATCTAGAGACAATGAATGGCCTTTCCTCCAGGTATAACAGCCACTGTGTGTTTTCAAAGGCCTCTTTTTGCTGTCCTTACCCAACACAGCTCTCTTGCGGCACACTTGAGCCTACAAGGCTGATCCCATCTTCTAGTGCATATGACAAGGATGGAGTTCCTAGGCTCCCTACCCCAGCACCTACCTGGCTGTGATCATTCTCTCCACCTCCTACCAGGCCTGAGGGTCCTCTACACAAGGTATATCTGTCCCCCAATTCTCACACTCTCAGGTGCTTTACTTAACATCAACAGCCCCTCCACATTACCATAAAACTGGATCCCTTTCTTTTAGTGTTCTCCCATGGCTTCCCATATCAGATGGGCCTTGGCCATCCCACTTCACACTACATCCTGACCACTACTGCCATTCCCTCATAGGGAATGGCCCCTCCCTGGAATGCTCTCCCATACCAACCAAACTCCATCTGCTCCCCACCTGAAAGATGTTGGTAATTATTCTAGTTAGATCCAGCTTCCCATTTCCAGCATTTCCCAAGGTGTCCAGGAGACTACTCATTTCACCGTTTCTTTGTGGTTGAGTCCATCTCCTGAGCTAAGGAAAGACAATCCTAGAAGGTTCTGTCAGGCATCCTATTTCTTGCACGGGCTCAGTGTTTTGTGCATAATCCAATAGACCCTTCCTAGAAATGTGTGAATGGAAACGTAATGAGATTATCAGTTTCCAGGAAAGACATGCATCCTGCTAGGAATGGGACATTTCCCAAAGAGAGCCCTAGATGTCGTCACACATGTGGGGTCCAGTGCGTGAGCTGAGAATGAATGAACGAAGAGTATGGGTAGCATCAAAGTCTCACCCGTCAACTGCCTGGAAGAGTTTTGCTCCCAGAGTCATTTTTATTTTCAGGCTTCTCCCAGGAAGTACCAGTAGAGGTCTGAAACAGCTCTTCTGCAGCTAATCAGGACATGCAGAGAGAGGCAGCTCAAGGTCTCTAGTTGAGATTTGGGGTACTGCCACCTACTGTTTCTAGCTGTAGGCTTTGAGAACTTCCTCTGTGAAAGGTGTCAGGAATGGGAGGTCCCAAGGATCAAAATGTCGTGTGTGGTGCAGGTGCATGCCAACTCTCTCCTAACTGTGCTCCATATTACAAGCTCCATCAGTGAATGCCTTCTGCTTCTCTGGGAGAAAAAGAACAAACATCTGGAAAGTTGTGACAAAAATGATAGGCAGCCACTGGCATTTGTGTTCTCATTTGTAGTTCCTGGGTTTTGTTTTGCCTTTTAATTTTTTCCCTAGAAAAGAAAAACAGAACCAGGGACATTTATATGACAACTAACAGTGTCAGAATGGCAGGGAAAAGAGAAAGAAAGGTCCCAGGAACGGGAAGCTAGTAAAAAGTGGGTTCCAAATCACAAGGAACTGTCCACAGGGTCAAGTCCTCATTCACTTTGGCATGCATGGTTGGTGCTTGGTCTTCTGGCCTGCTCCCTCAGGTGCCATGTTAGAGAGAGCTGGCTACACTCTTCAGAAACCTGTCAATGATGAGCTCAGAACCTCACAGAAAGGTAGTCTTAATTTAGCTCCTTGACTTTGTGCTCCAGCATCACCTGGCAGCCTTTCTTGCCTCAGAGACACGTCTGGAACAATGGGAGAGTCATACTGGGGCACACTTTGGCATCACAGCAGGGAAGTCCAAGCAGATGCTTTCTTATGGGCACACTTGGTCTTCATCTGCATAGGCATTTGTCCACTCTTTCTAGCCAAAGAATGGGGAGTTGACAGTCTTCTTGTAGACACAGTTCTACAACTGTATTCATTCTCCATTCTTGTGCAAAATGTCTGTTGCCTTATGGGTGGGAGGAGATTGGAATTCATCTTCCCTTCAGCTAGCACTAGACTCTTACTCCAGAGAAGCTCATAACTGAACAAGAACAGCTTGCCTACCTGGATCCATGCTGCAGGCCTCTCAGGTCTCACCTACCTTATGCCCCAGATCTCCAAGGGGGGAAAAAAAAAACAACCCTGTTCCCCCCCCCGCCCCCCCCCCAAAAAAAAAACTGGACCCAAGGGCAAACAGAATAGCTAGAGTAACAGCCCAGTAGCACACCACAAGACTAGCATACATTCCAGAATGGAAGGGGGCATGCAGCAAGCTGTAGCCCCAAGTCACAGTCTAGGGCCACATTGACTCTGAAGGCTACAGCCAGGCCTGCACATCTTACAGGGTCCTGACACCAACCTGGTGGGCCTCTGCGTGGAGTACCTATGTGGAGAGTGGAGGGTCCTGCCCTGCTTAGCCCATGTCCCTGAACTGAGGCCAGGTTACATCTCAGTGCCACAGTTCTGAGGAGCACCATGCTGGCCAGCCAGCCAGGCCATAGTTCTCAGCCCCGTGGGGGCCATGTGGCCCTAGTTCCACAGAAAGGCCCCAGGGAGCCACAGCTGCCTGGAAGAAGGGGCCAGGACAGAAAGCCTGCATTCTGTTGGAGATTGGGAGGCGTGACTATAGGCTCAAAGGGTGCTATGGTCCAAAATATTGCAGAGCCATTAGGGATGAGCTACATTTCTGAACAACAACAGCCTTATCCCTGTTTTAGAAAGACAGTATGGCTGCTATTGCTTGGTTTTGTTTCCTTTCAAAACCA
The DNA here is from genome assembly GCF_011762505.2 of Arvicanthis niloticus. Lineage (NCBI taxonomy): Eukaryota > Metazoa > Chordata > Mammalia > Rodentia > Muridae > Arvicanthis > Arvicanthis niloticus. Next base: position 98,172,060 of record NC_047659.1, on the reverse strand, counting down.
CTCACATTAAAAGGTGAAGGGGCTAGGGCACTCAGTCCCCTTCACTGGGGTCCTCGATAAGATCAGTCTCCTGTCTGGTTCTGCTTCCTTGCCTGGTTCTAACCACAGGAAGTCAGGGCAGGGCAGGAGAACAGCTGTATTGCTCCCCAGCAGCTTTTCCTTCTCTCCAGAAATCCAGAACACATATGAGGAGTGCCTGGAGACTAAAGTGCAGAGAATCCACAACGTGGATGGCTGGGCCTGGGGCACTCTAGAAGGAATAAGGGTCAGCCCAGAGATACACAAGTGGCATAAATGCTGGGCCTGGCAAAGTGAACTTGCATGGCACAGTCCCTTCCCTTGTGCTCTGCTGGTACCTCCCTCAGGGACTGACCACTACCAGCAACAACCCAAGGAAAGTCCCAGTCCCAAAGACAGTGGCCCACAGAGAGAGGAAACTTATCTGACCATCCCTGGTTGGAAGGAGCTAGTGAATAGGAAAGGAGCAGAGGATGCTGGGAGGGGAAAGAGTACATTATATGAAATCAGAGTCCCGGCTCTGCAGAGCAGGACACATGGACAAACCTAAAGGCATAGTGTCTCCTGGGGAAGGTTTGGTGAAGATGGTCAGGGTCCTACTGGTGAGACCTGCTGGGGGAAGTGGCTCCTCTGGGTGTAAGAGGAGCTGTGGCACTGGGGGAAGGGCTGCTGAGGAAAAGAGCCCCGTCTAGCATTAGGGTGTATACGCCGGGGGTGGCTGGAATTGGTTGATGACCTCATACTCTGCTGGGTAGGGGTCATTCTCCTCCATCTCAGATAGTAGCTCCAGTGCTTGTTCTTCTTCCTCTGTTGGATAGTGGCGCAGGAGGTTGGCTGCTGTAGCCAGGATTGAGGCTCCGCCAGCTCCTGCCACCAGGTAGAAGCTAACAGCAAAGGTGACATAAACTTGGGAGCCGTGGAACTTCTTATGCTGTTGCTGCTGGGCCAGGATGAGCTCAGAAGCCCAGTAGGAAAAGCCAATGACGGTAGCACACTGTAGGACTGGGAGACAGAGGGACAGCACAGAAGAGGATCAGCAGATAGGATGCTTAAGGAGCTAATCACAGCTTCTCACCCAGGTCTCAAAGGACTTGCCCAGCCAAGGCCCTCAGAACTTTAGTGGCTATATGACTCTTGCCTTGAGGCTGACCCATCCAGAGTAGATGGGGTCTATCTTAAGGATTACTGTTCATTGGTAGACAGCTTGCTTAACACATACAAGGCCCTACGTTCAATCTCTAGCACTACCACATGACCCCAAAAAAGGAAAAGAAAAGAAAGAACACAACCATATAATAAGGCTCTTGGATGGTTCTGGGCCTGAGAAGGAACAGACAAGATTGTGAAGATTTAGAAATTGAGCTAGGACTGAAGTCAGTCACTAACAAAAGACAAATCAACACATCAGCCCAGGCCTGGCTGAGGAAAGTGGCTGGACATAGCACAGGAAGCAGGCCTGGCAAGAGATTGGGGAGAAACTGACTGTGCACACCAGGCGTACTCTGATGGCGTACACACTCCAGGCAAGACGGCCTGGCTCTTTCCATGATTACACCAAGCCCTGAATGTCTATGAACTTAAATTATCATTTTTACAGAGTCATGAGATTCCTGTGGAATTCTAACATTCCCTCTAATACTGGGCAAATTACTCACAAATGACAGACACCAACACTAAGGCACCCCAGGCCCTGAAAAGCTAAAGCTTATCACACAAGCTTTCCACAGAGAAACAGTCCCATGTACCACCATTCTTCAGAACAGGGCCTCTCCCATGTGAGTAGACCCTGGGCTTACCAGTGAGGATATGAGCGAAGGCATATCGACGAGTAATCTTCAGAGCTGGATGCTTGGGCCCAAAGACATCCAAAAGGAATGCAGAGAGACTACACAGGATGCCCAGGAAGCAGAAGGCAGCAATGACCCTCAGGAGCAGCACTGTCTGGGGGTTCATGCAGAAATCTGTGGACAGAGAATGGTGGCTTCATCCCCAAGAAACACCCTGAGGCAAGCAGTGTACCCAAAAGGATCTTGGTTCCCCTTCCCCGGGGGTCTCTGGGAGACAGAAGTCCTGGAGTACACAGTATGTGCTCCTGCCACCCTGCTGCAAACTGGAGTTTATCTGTACACCTCAAGTTCATTTCCAGCGAGACTAGTCTAGGCTGACTGTGTTTCACTGCACTTGTCATGTTCTTCAGTTTTAATTTCTTTGTGAGACAGGATCTCATGTATCTCAGGCTGACCTCAAATTTGCTGAGCAGGGATGGAAGCTGACCTTGAACTTGTGACCTTCCTATCTCCACCTCTGGAGGGCTAGAGTCACAGGCATGCACCACCACACATAATTTTATGGCACCAACCAAAAACCTTCCTGTATGCCAGGCACTCTACAGACTGACAGTGCCCACTCCCACAGCCCTTTTGCTTTTGGTATAGTCTCATTGTGTAGCTCAGGCTGGCTCCAAACTCTTTGCTTCAGTCTCCTGAGTACTAGAAGTACAGGTGTGTGCCACCAGACCTAGCTTCAAACTGTGTTTCAATATCCTGACAATGAATTAAGCTGGCACATTAAGCTATTTTGCTAAAGGATGCTTTGGGCCAGACAGGAAAGACCATTGATTTCGAAACAGCCAGAGAGAGCAAGGCCAGAGGTCAGTAAATGCTCATCCTCCACTTACTCACTCATTCCTTCTTTTTCATTCCAAAATAGACATAGAACTTGGAGACACTGAGGTAGTGAAGTAAGTTAAGTCAAACACAGAAGGCCAAAAACTATATGATTATTTATGTTCATGAGATGCCAAGAAGTCAGTCATTGACACAGAGAGATGACAGCTGCCAGAAGCTGGAGAAAGAGAGGCAGTGTGTTAGTGAATTTTGAGTTTTCAGCTTGGGATCATAAAATGGTTCTGGAATAGACAGCGGTCGAGACTAACAAGGATATGAATCCATGCTGCTGAGCTGGCCAGTAGCGCTCACCCTTGTAATCACAGCAGTTGGGAGGTGTTGCCAGGAGGTTCAGGAGTTCAAAGCCAGTTTTTTTACTCAGAAATCTGAGGCCAGCCTGAGCTTCACAAGATCCTGACTCAATCCCCACTCCCAGAAGCAACACCACAAAAAAAGGGAGAGAAAACTCGGTTAGTACTAGACAGCTGAAATGTAAGCCAGCAAAGAAAAATCTAGGAAGTCGTACCACAAGGCCCTGGAAGATTCAGAAATGACAGCATGTATATGCTACCAAAATAGGGGAGTAAACCAAGGAAAAGTGCTAAAACAGGAGAGACAACATTCGGGAGTCCCCAGGATGACAAACACGTACCAAAACAGAACAACTTTATTTCCTTACAGAATTTAAATATCTTTCTAAAATTTTTTCAATTAAATAATACAGTCAATCTCCTTTGAAAGGTAGGCAAACTGTGATGGCCCTAGGAGAGAATAAAGGCTGATAGAAAAAGGACCCAAAGGCAGGGTTTGTTTTATTGCCAAGTGTAAGTTTGAGCTGGTCAAACTTACAGGCTACAGACTGCTTTCTTGAGCTTTATTATCAAATGCAGAATCTGAAAGAAACAATTTCAGTTTCTAGTACATCCTAACCAAGGTGCTGCTGCCATTGTGTACCAAGCTCCTAGAGGTCTGGAAGCCTAGAAATTCCCCATACAAGTAGTCCAAGTCTCCAGTCCCAAGGAACACCAGTACCAAACACAAGAATGTAGACAGATGGAAGAAAGACCGAGAAGCTAAGTGGTACACTCACTGCCAACAAAAAAGAATCAGTCCAGCAGATGCAGGCCATCATGGATCTTGGGCAGTGGGAGATGCCAAGCATTTTATGACTGACACATATATACAACCTCACACTCAGAATTCTCCAGGTCGATGCTGGCTGGGCCCAGACAAGACTCAAATGGCTCCACCTGGCTGCCTTCAGAGCTATCTCTCATGATCTTAACTGCTGAGCATGTGCTTGGGACCAACCATCCAGCATGGGTGATTACCTACTGCCATGGAGCTCGCCTGTCCATGAGTTCTGCCTGAAGCTGGTGGAATAATGAAGGGGCCTAGAAAGAAAGGCTTGAAGAATGAAGGGCTAATTCCTGGTTCTGATTTGAACATTGGAAACTGAACCAGTTCTTTTGCGGGTCTGCATGGCATGTGGGAATGCTGTGGCAAAACATAAGTGTTCTAGTGCCACCAAGAATTCCTGCCAGAGTCAGGGTGTAAGAGCTGATGTCACAGCCACATTGCAGCAGTTTACTTGCATTACTCAGTGTAGCCAGGCACTGTGTAAACAAGGGGACATATACATTTCAAATACACTGTTTTTTTGATGATGGTTGAACACAGGATGTTCTTTTTATTATCCTTGAAAATATGCACCTGATATATTCACACCTATGTGCTTTTCAATTTTAAAACACTTTTATTGTGATAAACAAGATATGCACATGATAGAGAACTTCGAGAAAGACACCTCTTCGCCTGCCCTTCCCAAATGCAAACATGGCTGGAGGTACAGGAGCCTGTGCACACAGATGGTCAAGCATTACCTTTGCTAAGCCTGACTGCCACCCTGGAAATCATGTGACTCCTCAAGGAATCAGAGGCTTCAGAAGATTAAGTGACTTCCTTCAGGTCACACAGTGACCCCCAGACACTGCATCATACAGCTCAGATGAGGACTCAGAGGCTCCAGAAGGTTAGATGACTTCCTCCAGATGACACAATGACCCCCAGACACTGCACTGTGCTTCTTGGAAACCACTAAGCACTCACTGGAAGCTTTTGTTATTTCCTTGATGGAAATAATCAATCAAACTCTAAAGAGGTATATTGAAAAGAAAGGTCAGATGGACCAGTATGAATGCTGTCCAAGACAGCAGCTGCTGAGCTCATGAAAAGTAGTGTAAGGACTCAAACCCACTGCAGCAGGAGCAGCAACAGAACAAAAAGGCATAAAGCTGTGGGTCACTGAGTGATGAGCAGGCCTCACACAGGGACTGAAGACAAAACTGGCTTCATGTGGTGTTTAAGCCTCTGCAGCACCAAGGGCATCTGAGGACATCTGACCAGAGACACAAAGCCCCCAAAGGCTAGGTAGGTAGGTACCTGTGACTTACTGTGGGAGAGAGAAAGGGCATGTGCGGTGGGGCTAGTCTAGCCTCACTAGGGTGACTCTGGCACAGAGGATGAACCTCTGACACCAGATTCGAGCATGTTTGTTTCAACTGCCCTTCTCTACTACAGAGCTGCAGTGGTCCTCACCCTTCCTAACGCTGAAGCTCTTTCATACAGCTTCTCATGTTGTAAGGACCCCCACCTGCAAAATTACTTTGTTGCTACTTCATAACTGTAATTTCCTGTGTCTTATGATGGTCTTAGGTGACCCATATGAAAAGGTTGGTTGACTCCCAAAGGGGTTGTGATCCACAGGTTGAGAACCACTAACTTAAAGGGAAAGCCAAATGTGAAGTTCCCTTTGGGTAATACTAACATTCCCTGAGAATGGTGGCAGGGGGTGGGGGTATCTTAGCATGAGGTAAGACCAGAAGTTAGCCCTGATCAAGAGCATCTCCTAGAGTGAGAAATCTTAAAGTCTTTCTGGCTTCCCTTCCTCAAACAACAGTACAGCAGGGAGGGTAAATAACACTCCTTTCCCTAAGAGGCCTTCTAGAGACAAAAGCCCCCGAGGCCAGGTAGGTAGATACATTCAACTTACTGTGGAAGAGTTAAGGGCCATGTGGGGTTGGGGCTTGACTTTAAATTTGACCAGTGGTTTGGTACACTACATTTTACAGTATGCTGTGTCTTCCCTTCAGTTGTGTTCTGGCCTGTTTATTTTGGTAAACACTGCTTGACTACCCCTTCTAGTCACCACAGAAGAAGGCAGCTGCTATGTAATAAGATCCTAAGGAACTGACTTTGACCAAGGTCATTGGTGAGTCACAGGGCTGGATTTGTTTTGAATGCTCAGTCTCTTCCGGTCTACCTGTCAGTGGTTGACCTCCTCCTGACGCACATGTGCTGATGGCAGTAAAGCTAAAGTGGCTTTAGACCAGCTGCGTGCTGTTCTTCCTTTCCTCCTTCCAAAAGGGTTTCCAGTGGGCTAGAGGAATCCCCACTGCCCCATTCCCTCCGATTACCTTCTCCCAGCTTGGCACCCCCTCACTGCAACTCTTGGCTTTCAGCCAATCCTGACATGGACCACCAACAGCGTGCTCTAGTATTCAGATTGGTCATCTTACAGATGTCAATGGTGGCAGCCAAGCCACCTGAGGACAAACCCCAAGGGCCTGGTGGTGGTGGCAGTATCTGTCACCACCCATCAGGTGCACAGGCCCTCCCTGGAAGATCCTTAGTTCTCCAGTGGCTGTTGTCAGCCTTGAATCACTTGACATCAAATCCCAAACTTCCTGATTCTCCAAAACTGCTTCCTGAAGCTGGTGGTGGGGTTGCCCTTTGCTGGCCATACTAGAGAGGCAGAGAGGGCTTTCAGGGTCTCTATCCCTGACACCAAAAAATCTGGGTATTTCTAAGCTTTCTCTGGACTTAAGCCCAGAGAAGCTATGTGAGAGGATTCAGAACCGAATCTGTTGTGCTGGCATTTGTTAAAGCCTTCACCGATCTGGTCACATGGCAAGGGTGAGTGTTAAAGCCTTCACCGATCTGGTCACATGGCAAGGGTGAGTGGCTCTGCCTCAGGTTCACTAAGTTGAAATCTGAGAGACACAGTTGAAATCTAAAAAGCATAGGTCTGCCTGGGCTTCTGATAAAACTCAACTGCAGCAGTTTTAGTTTCCCAAATCTCCTTTGTGCTTCGAAAAGGGTCTTTTTCTTTGTATGCCTTGTTATGTGTGTGTGCATTTCCTCACCCCTAATAAAAGCTTTTCTTTACTGGCAAAAGACTAAAAACAAAAAAACAATGCCCACCCCCCAAAACAAAAACCAATGAACAGTAAATGGTAAATTGAACATAGCTCTAACAGAAAGGAAAAGAAGCTTAGAGGGCACTGGGTGTAGTGGTAATAAGAGTGTGGACTTCAGAGTCACCACTTGGATAGGCTGTGTCTCTGAGTAGATTACTTGAGCATTTGTGAATAAGAAATTAAGGCAAATGTGAAGTGTGCTTAGCTCCATGCCTGGCACTGCTTGCATTGGAACCTTCTAGCCCACCTCAATCTGTTACCTGCAGAGTCCTGGCAGGGAGAGTCTCAGTCTGTCTGTCTCTGTCTCTGTCTCTGTCTCTGTCTCTGTCTCTGTCTCTGTCTCTGTCTCTGTCTCTCTCTCTCTCTCTCTCTCTCTCTCTCTCTCTCTCTCTCTCTCTCTGCAGGTATCAATACGCATCACATTTGCCCAGCATAGCTCTACTCCTTCCTAGGACTGGACTATAGGAAGGTCTGGACTATTCCAGGCTCCTGGTAGATCATATGGTAGGCCAAAAAAAAAAAAAAATCACCAGTCACACAGGATACCACATGCCTGAAAGTCTACTAGACACCCCAAAATACAGAGGTAGAGAGCAGTAGACAGAAGCTCCACGGGACCAGATTCCTTGCCTTCTGCAATGGCTCACAAGGCCCCACTGTCAATGTTCCTATTTATAGACAGGAACCAAGTGATCCTGGCTTACCCCAAGGAGATGAGCAGAGAAGCCAACTACACATAGGCTAAGAGATCCAAACATGTAACAAATGCAATGTAATGGTTAAGACAACATGTTGGAAAAGGACAAAATCTGGTATGAATAATTTCTTAGAAAGGGCAAATATATCTGTGAACAAACAAAACCTTGCACAAGAACTGATTTTATTTTAACATGCCTCTGATGGCGATATACACCCAGGCAGGGTATCATGATACCCTTCTTTACAACAGATGAAAAACAAAAGATAAACATAATTAAGGAGACAGCCCCACTTTGTTCTGGCATCAACTGATGGAAGGCAGTATCAAGTGATGCCACACTGCAGGGCAAGCCTGGAGAGCTCACTTCTCTTTTCTTCTTGGATTTCTGAAACAAGGATGAAAGATCAGACTGCCCCTCTTGCCACCACTTGAATGCTATTACCCTCCCATCCCAGGGATGACCTGCAAGGACAAGCATCATAAACTCTTTACCAGTTTGTATGTGACACTCAGCTTCTGAAACACAAACACCATGGTATCAAATACAAAAGTCCTGAATGAAGGCTAGGGCAAAGAAATGGGAAGTCATCCAGATTCAGACTGCACAGCTTTTGTGCCATCAGGTACATGCTAAAGAAGATGTCCATCCAGTGTAGAATCTTGGTCTTAGAAAGCCAAACTCAGAAAAGGGTAAAAAAATATCTCAAGCCAGAAGCCTTCATCCTGTTTTCTATAAAAACCATCCTAAAGCCTTGGGTGTGCAAATATGCAAAGAGAAGCAAACTGTACATAAACTCACAGAGAAAGACAACACCAGGCGACAGGATAGGGCTTCTCAGCCTAGACCTACAGCAGGGTTTTTATTTCAGTGCAGAGGGGAGCACTGACCTTTTCACCAAATCCTAGGGCCTGAGCCCTTCATGAGACACCTTGCACATATCTAACAGGAATGTACTAGAATTAAAGAGAGTCAAAGAAGAAAGGTGAGGACTCTTGAGACTAGTCCAAAGGACTTGAGGGCAACAAGATGTGACCATTTGGGTCCCACTGACCACTTTTAGGTTAAAAATCAGGAAGTACATTTCTGCTTTCACACTGTACAGCCTTTCTCCTCACTCCTAGAAACCTAGGAGTTATGAGGCTCCTGAGTCAGGCCCTCCTCTAAGCTCTAGACTCCTATTCTCATCCAATAAACAGATCAGATGCTTTCTTCTGCCTGCTGGTCTGGGAAATCCGTTGATGAATAAAGCAACTGTCTCAATCAGGTATATCTATAAAGGCATGGAAAACCAGATTCCAACTGTTGAGAGTGTTAAAAACTGACATCTGATGACCTGGGATGCCACAAGTCCCCTCTATTGTAATTGCAATGATCATAGAATACTAAAATGTCTTTTACAATTAGTCATATTAACAGTTCTGATTTCTCCATCAATCAAGCTACCCCAAACAACTTTTCTGCATCTCACATGTCTGTTAGAAAGGGGCGGCTAATTGTGATACCTGACAAACATCCGTTTTTCTTCTACCTACCTCTGGCAGAAACCTAAAATAGCAACAGTCTGAATTAGCATGACGGTGAGGAGTAGATGCTTGGCTGAATAACATCAAAATTAATGAGGGGCTAGACCCCTAAACAGAGCCACCTGGTGGGCATGAACACCAAGCAAGAATGGGGCTATTTCCTTTGACTAATGACTGCTTCTGGTTATCTATACTTCAGCCAGCTCCATATCTGTTCTGCACCGCCCCTCAAGCCAGGAGAGCAGGGGCTCAGCGCTCTCACCTTTTAGCAGATCCGGGTTCACATAGCCCAGCACGTCTGAGACCCCCAGCTCCTGGCGGGAACAAGTGCCTCCATGGATGTGCAACCAAGCAGGCTCCGCGAGGGCAGTGCACAGCGCCGTGATGGACAGGGCGCCAGGCAGGGCCGAAGCCAAGCTCCGCTCCGGCTGCTTGGGAAGAGCGCTGCTTCCCGGGCTTCTCCGCCGGCGCCCTCCCGGCAGCCCGGCGCCTCCAGGGGCATACATGCCCGGGGCTGCCCGCTGTAGCTCTGCGGTCGCTGGTAGTGGCCGCCGACCTCAGCGGGGCGCGCAGAGCCTGTCTGTACCCGGGTGGAGAGCAATGCAATGGGCGGCTGGCCCGGAGCTGTAAGGGCCCGCACTAGAGACTGCGGGGTGGGACCCAGGGCTTAGCACAGACCAAAGGACTGCGGGAATTCGGGGGGCGGGGACCGAGGGCTCTGGATGAGGGTTGCTGGATCAGGGCTCGGAAACGGCAGGGGACTACATAGGCTGAGGACATGCCCGGATGAACGGGCGGAGGTACTGGGGGGTTGGCTAATGGCAAGGGGACCGGAGGAGACTTGGACCCGGGTTATCAGACAGAGGGGTGCTGAGGGGCGGAGGATGCCGCTGGGCCGCCGAGATCGGGAATCCGCACTTTGAGGTGCGACCTAAGCCACAGTAACCCTCCCTACTCTACTCCCTGCTCCTCACCGGTCAGCAGGCCTCAGGGCTGGGATGGCGCCGCTCCACCCCGTCACAGGCTTCTTAGCTGCCCGGGCCAAGGGATCCCAGGCCCCAATCCCGCAACGCCCAGACGGACCCTGGCCGATGCACTTCCGGCTTCCTCCAACCCCACCCCACCCCCGCCTCCTCCTCCTCCTGCCCTCCGTGCGCGTCACTATGTGCGCGCGCCGCCTGTTCTAGCGCAGGGCATCAAGGGACTGGTAGTTCCGGACTGTCCCGCGAGGCTTCCAGTTATGGAGGATGAGGGGAGTGACTACAAGTCCCAGAAGGTCGCGCGGCATCAACAGCGGGCACGTCAATTCCTAGGGCGACATATTTTGCAGAAGCTGTGCAGCTGACGGTCTCGAGGTCCTATAGTGCCCAGCGCGTTTGGCGTGTTGCTTCTCTCGCCATCCTCCTTCCTCACCCTAAAGCAGTTGCCATGAAGGATTCACTGGTACTGCAGAGCCGCGTCCCCGCTCACCCGGATTCCCGATGCTGGTTCCTGGCCTGGAACCCCACGGGGACCTTGTTGGCCTCATGCGGAGGCGACCGTAAAATTCGCATCTGGGGCACCGAGGGTAAGGACTGGCTTGGCTTTGTGGCCCTGGTGCCGAGGAAAGCGCTACTCTGAAAAGTGTCGGGGGAAGGAGTGTGCAAGCGTCAACAGACAGGCTGGAATTGTTGCGGGAACTGGGATATTTGCTGAGATAGAAAGATAAGTCTGAAGAGCAGTTTAACAGTTTTAGGACCCCTTCCAGAGGAAGCAGTCGATTGCATCGCTGTAATAATGGTGACTGACTTTGGCCCCGCAACAGGGGCCCACTTTTAGTACCAGTTATTGAATGGCATTGATGATGCTCCAAAGCCTAGCCTGTACTCTGCTTGCAGGTGACAGCTGGATTTGCAAGTCTGTCCTTTCTGAAGGCCATCAGCGCACTGTTAGGAAAGTGGCCTGGTCCCCGTGTGGAAATTACCTGGCATCTGCCAGCTTTGATGCTACCACTTGCATTTGGAAGAAGAACCAGGATGACTTTGAGGTAACCAAGCTGGATGGGAGTGGATTATTTCCTGTTTGCACCCCAGGGCTTGGTCAACCTGAACCAGTTGGGCTGATTAGTTACAGCCTTTACTTAGTTTTTATACTAGCTGAATATGGTAGTTCATGACTGTAATCCCAGCATTTGGGACACTGAAGCAGGAGGATTTCCATAAGTCCGCTAAGGTCATCCTGGGCTATAGAATGAGACCCTTTTTCAAACAACAACAAAATTGCTATCTTAGATATTTTACTAGGGCCTAGGACTCTTAGCTGCCATTAACTCATAATCTTTTCCCTTTCCAGTGTGTGACCACTCTTGAAGGTCATGAAAATGAGGTTAAGTCAGTGGCTTGGGCCCCATCTGGCAACCTCTTGGCTACCTGCAGCAGAGATAAGAGTGTGTGGGTCTGGGAAGGTGAGTCCAGGTGCCTCTGGGTACAGCAGAAAACCAGCTCACTAACTTTCAGCTTTGTCCCTGACAGGTCGCCTCTGGGTCTAATTTGTTTCTCCCACAGTTGATGAAGAGGATGAGTATGAATGTGTCAGTGTCCTCAACTCTCATACACAGGATGTTAAACATGTGGTTTGGCACCCAAGCCAGGAGGTAAGAGCGAGACAAGGTAGGAAAGAACCTCATGTGGAGGTTTGTGCCCAGCCTGCCTCCACTCTTCAAAACCACCCTCGTTTTTATAGGGATCTCTGAGACTGTCCTGCTCTGACAGGGTTTGATATTGGAACCATTGTGTCTTATTTGGGTTTTATTGCTGTGAAGAGACACCATGACCAAGGCAACTCTTATAAAGGGAAACATTTAATTGAGGCTGCCTCACAGTTCAGAGCTTCGGTCTACTTTCATCACAGCAGGAAGCATGGCAACTTGCAGGCAGACATGTTACTGGAGAGGGAGCTGAGAGTTCTGCATCTTGATCTGAAGGCAACCAAGAGACTGGCATCCAGGCTGCTAGGAGAGGGTCTCAAAGTCTACACACTTTGACAAAGTGACACACTTCCTCCAACAAGGCCACACCTCCTAATAGTGCCACTCTCTAAGCAAGCATAGTCAAACCATAGGTACCTCCTGGACTATACAGACAAATGCTGGATCTCCTTTTTTACTCTTTCAGCTTTTAGCTTCTGCTAGCTATGATGATACTGTGAAGCTATACCAGGAAGAAGGGGATGACTGGGTCTGCTGTGCCACCCTTGAAGGTCATGAGTCCACTGTATGGAGCATAGCCTTTGATCCCAGCGGCCAGCGTCTGGCATCTTGCAGTGATGACCGAACTGTGCGCATATGGCGCCAGTATCTACCAGGCAATGAACAAGGTGAGGGCCTGGGAGTTAAAGGAGACTCCTTTCCATAGAGTTTTTTAGTTTGCCAGATATATGATCTAAAAGATACAGTCTGCCATGAATCACAAATTGGATTCAGTTTGTTAGTCCCTAGAGAAGCACTGAAAGAACTAGGGATAGCTTTGTGGAACAAGAGGCAGGTGGCTTGAGTTTGAGGCTAGCCTGGTCTACATGGTGAAGTCTAGGACATAGTGGGCAGGCTACACAGAGAAACCCTATCTCTAAAAAAATTTAAAAAAAATTTTTTTTAAAAAGCTGGCTGTGGTGGTACATGCATTTAATCTTAGTACTTGGAGACTAAGGCAGCTGAATGTCTGTGAGTTTAAGGCCAACCTGAGTTCCAGAGCTGCAGAGTGAGACCCTGACTCAAAAAACAAACACCCAACAGTGTGAGTTAATGAGCTGGCTGATGGTGGGAATATCTAAACTGAATGTGAAGAATGGGATTTCTTGAAGCAAGACAGGCAAGGAAGGGAGGAGTAAAGCTGATGGGGTTGGGTTGGCTAGTGGGTGGCCTTAGAAGAAAGCCTAACTGGTGAGATCTAGCCTGAAGTGGAACACAGATGCTTTCTTCTCTGAAGTCTTGAGTGGCTCCAGTATGTAAGGCAGATAAGCAGAGTGAGAACTCAGTTGGTACAAGGACTCTGATTGGCAAGGGGATGAGGACAGGCATGTGAGGGTCTCCTTTGTAATAGAGATACTCAAGACATAGGATGCCTTGGGTTTAAGAAAAGTCTGTTACACAGGGGTGGCATGCAGTGGCTCTGACCCCAGCTGGAAATGTATCTGCACTCTGTCGGGCTTCCACACCAGGACCATTTACGACGTTGCTTGGTAAGACTTGCATCCATCCCCATAGCAGGGCCTCTGCTGCTCTGCATTTCTCCATATTAAAACTTACATGCTGGCTTGCAACTGTCCGGCCAGTGGTTCTAGGAGCAGGAAGTTGACTATATCTAACACTTTCTGGAATAAGACCCCAGGCTTTGGCAGCACTAGCCCTTAGGATTCACATACCTTTGAACCATTCTGAGATGATCATGGAATATGTGCATTTGTGACTAGAGTTTGTGGTTTGATAACTGACTCTTACTGAAACTAGAAAAGCTGGCCCATTTTTAGGAGAGAGAGGACGTTAGAGGCAACTCTGGACCTGAGTCTTGGATCTCAGAAATAATTCCAAACCGTGAAAAAAAAGTGTTGCATATTCAAGCTTTATTTATAGTAAACATTTGGGAGTATCTATCCCATGAAAATGGACTCAACAGGAGCAGAGGCTGACAGATCTCTAAGGCCAGCCTGGTCTACAGATGGAGTTCTAGGACAGCCAGGGCTACACAGATAAATTCTGTCTCAGAAAAACAAAAACAACAAAACAAAGAAAATGGACTCAAGAATTTTGACTTCACAGAAAATCAAAACACACACACCTATTAAGTAAAAGATAAGTTTATGACATTTTCTATGCTAAAACTAAAATTTACTTTTAGCTAAGGAGGTTGGTCTCTCTTTTTTTTTTTTTTTTTGGTAGGTATTTAACTACTTAAAATTAAATTTATTTAAAGCTGGAAATATATGCCTTAGCAGTTAAAAGCACTGGCTACTCTTCCAGAGGACCTGGTTCAATTCCCAGCTCCTGCATGGCACCTAACAGTCTTCTGTAACTCCAGTTCCAGGGGATATGACAACCTTTCAGCCTCAGTGGGCACTACTGTGTACACCTGGTACACAGACATACATATAGACAAAAACAAATTCAAACATTCATTGCTAGACAATTGGAATTTTTGCTGCTTTTATAATTTACTAAAATGAATAGGCAGTTGAACATTTCAGGTTCAAAAGTTTTTATACAATGATGGGTAATGGGAGACTCTTCAGTGCTTATAAAGTTCTTGACTTTAGGAAAGCTTTTCTGAGACACTTAGCTGAGGCCTGAGGTTTAGGAAGAAACTAGGCCAGGGACTGTTGGACACTTCTAATTTGCCAGGTTGGAGAGGCAGGAGTCATCTGCTAACCCCCTGACATGTGTGTACCTCTCTCAGGTGTCAGCTGACAGGGGCTCTGGCTACAGCTTGTGGAGATGATGCCATCCGAGTGTTTGAGGAAGATCCAGGCTCAGACCCACAGCAGCCTACCTTCTCTCTGACAGCCCATCTTCGTCAGGCCCATTCCCAGGATGTCAACTGTGTGGCTTGGAATCCCAAGGAGCCAGGGCTCCTGGCTTCTTGTAGTGATGATGGGGAAGTAGCCTTCTGGGAGTATCACCAACCTGCAGGTCTCTGAACTATAGCTTGACTTGGGAGCCTTGGTTCCCACAGAAAATGTCCTAAGACTATTCCTAGTCATCCAGAAGACCTGAAGTACCCTTGACCTTCATTTAGCTCAGGACCATTCACTGTTTCCCTTCCTTGACATGAGGAAGCCGTTGGACAGAGCCACAGAACTGCAGTATATTGTATTAAAGTTTTGCTTGATTCAAGGCATGGTGTTACATTTTGAGGGTAAATATATTTATAATCAGTAAATAAATATATATATGAATGTGAGCTTTATAGCAATTGTGAGCTTTATAGAAATAACCCATCTGTGCTCCACTTCTGTTTTATAAGTAAGGTCATTTATCATCTTAAATTATAAACTACTTGGAATGTTCCATCTTCCCAAATCCTTGCATTTAAGACATGCAAGCTAGCTATAGTGTTTTTCTAGCATTCAATCAGAAAGAGGGATTATCCTTGGCTGCATAGTAAGTTCGAAGCCAGCCTGGGATATGAGACTCTTTCTCAAAAAACAATTTTTTTCTTTGTAAGGGTTCATTTCTTTTCATATCCTCAGATGCCCTCAGCATAATGCCTCAAAAGGCATGGGAGGGTTTTAAGGAAAGCTAGGGAGACAGTGACCAAAAAAAAAAAAAAAAAAAAAAAACAACTTAGACAATAGCATGTGTGTATGCTGCCAACTCTGTAGTGTTTCTCAGGGCGGAGAGTAGTTAAGATGTCTGGTTAGCCTGATTGGGCAAAACACTGAGAAATGCTTGTGGGTTTGGGTGTGAACAGGCTCCAAAACTGGAGTCTTCACTTATTTTTTTACACTGTACAATTGTGACCTTAGGTTTTTACAAAGACAGTAGAGGCAGTATCCAGAGCAGTGGTGACTAGTGATCTGCAGATTCCTGGGAATCTTAGGACCCTTTCAGGGTCAACACTGTAACATGATCAAGAATAGCACCAGTTAAGTAGCTGTCTGTCTTCACTATCTTGTGGCCACAGTATTAATGGAGCCAGCTTCACTTAGACAACAGTGATGACTAAACACTGACCATTGAAAACACTTCTGGCCAGTTGTGGTGGCGCACGCCGGTAGGATTTGCTGAAGGAGGCAGAGGCAGGAGGATCACGAGTTCGAGGCCAGCCTGGGCTACACATGTTAAAGGTTTTTTTTTTTTTTTTTTTTTTTTTTTAAAAAAAAAGAAACACTTCTGATACTGACAAATGAAAAAATTCCATCCAGCCCTTCTGTAATGAAGGTGGTCTTGGAAAAGTTGGACAGTTGCTACAAACCAAATTAGCTATTCATAGCATGCCTTTTTAAAATCAGAACTAGAAAATTAACATTTAGGCTTGTATATTTAGCTGTGTTCCTGAAAAATGAACATACTGAACCTTTCACTGATAGTGTTCACTGCTGATGGTAAATGTTTAAAAGAGAAAATTAGAATTTTTGAAAACTTGGGTTGCAACAAACTTTAGTGGTAATGAAATCAGCAAATATATGGATATTTTGAGATCTGTGAAATTTTGTCAGTCATTGTTGAAATGACCAATACAGTGGCGTTACAAAAACATTCAGATAGTGACTCTAGGGTGGAGCAGTGGGTTTAATAGTACAAGATATATGGGTACAGCTCAAGAGCCTGCATTGCCTTTAGGAAACTTCCACATATAGTACAGCCCGTTATCTGAAGACTCTTCTTTCCCAGCCCAGAAGCTGACATGCTCAGCTCAACCACACAACAGACTGAGCACAGACATAGCTAAAGGTCCTAACTGACTTCTATTAAGCTAGATGTAAAGTGATTGTAACACTATATCATGCTACTCTTCCCCCAGAATTTATTTTTCCTAGAATATGTTACTGAAATTTTTTTTTTAAACATACTGCTTTAATTTTTAATGTTAACAAGTATCAATGAATAGTAGATAATAAAAGCTTTTGGGGCTGTGCTTTTAAGTTTTCTGAAGGGGAATGGGATCTTGACACCACTGTTTTTTTAAAACAGCAGGCCTAGGGGAAAACGAATCACCTTTCAGAGTTGTTCAAGTTGTTCACACTGTCCCAAAGAACAAAAAGTGTACATTTGAAGTAGCATGATAGGCTGTTTTAAGGAGACTAGAGTCAATCTGCCTGCTGTATCTTAACCACCCTAGTGCTGCCTCCTGGGAGGGAAGGCTACAGAATTTCACAACACAGATCAAGGTCTCTGGCCAAGATGGGAGTCAGCTCCAGCTATGACACTAACTTTGCCATCATTCAGCAACATCTATAAAAGAGGCTGCGGTCATTAGCATGACTAAAAAGGAGCTATTTCCTATTGTTTTGTCCTTCAGACTAAACCCAAGTAGAGGACAAGTTTGTTGTTCATGTACTCCACAGGAAGGTTAAGTGCCAAAAGGGTTTATTTTTTCTGGCCAGGACCTTTGATTGAGGAAAATTTAGCATCACTATTAAGGACATGCAGTTTTTTCAAATTATTTATTAGAATGTCTGACTCAAGGAACTAAAAAACCATGCCTCCAAATATTGTACAGTTCACGCTTGACATGACACTTAAAAATGCTGGACCCAGACCTTGAACTAAGGTCCAAAGTAGGAAAGGAACTGGATGTGGACTGGGGACAGCAGCAGCCTGAATGGCCAGACCTCAGGCTGACAGACCTGGTCTCCAAAACCAGTTCCCCCTGAACTGTCCACATTCATGTTTTCAGGTTCAATGCCTCAGACTCAATCTGAATCACTGTCTGTCTCAGCTTCTTTCACATCCACACTGAATTTATACTCCTGGTCACATCCCATGTATGCATCACTCATGAAGTACAGGGTATAGTTGTGGCCACCTGTGGCTGGGGCCACAAAGTCTAGCTTCACCTAGAGAGAACAGGCAGAAGCCAGGTTAGTGGGGACCTGGGAGAAGGCAATCCCCCTGTGCAACTCTAGGGATAGATACAGGGGTGATTGCATACACACTCACCTTGGCTTTCTGCTGCAGGGTCAGCCTCTTGATGGAGATGAGGCTGTTGGACTTGGCGTCTCCAATCACAACCCACCAGCCCTCTTCACGTTTCTACAGGGACCAAAAACCAACAACTTGAACATGTAAACGTTGATGGACACAAACAACTGTGAAAGTGCTTATGAAATAGAGTAACAACTCAGATTAAAACTCCAAAGTTGCTGAAACACCTTGAAAAGGTTTTGTTTTGTTTTTTTTTTTTTAATGTAGGTGTACTCTGTCCACATGTACACCTACATGCCAGAAGATGGTTATGAGCTACCATGTGGTTGCTGGGAATTGAACTCAGAACCCCTGGAAGAACAGCCAATGTTCCTAACGACTGAACTGTCTCATCAGCCCACCTTAAGAGTTTTTAAGCAGTCTGAAGATGTCCCCAAAGGGCTTAGTCTTCAAATACATAGACTAATTTTCTAGTTCTATCTTATTTCCATAACCCAGGGCACCTTTTTATTTAATGTCTGTCACTGAATCTAAGACGCATTATTAGAGAGTTAGCTTTGGAGCATATAAGCTTCAAGTTCTTAAGAAACTTATGTACAAGGCAAGCTAGCTGAAATCTTGAAATGGAGATGACTCTGCAACACTTGAGAATACAAAGCAAGCTTGTGGAGCCCCTTCTAACATCTTGTCACTCTGGAGAAGCCCTCTTTGTTGGCCACAGTTGAGCCCATGTACCTCAGTGGCACTTTCCTTAGGACCTTGAATATCTTGTCTATAGAAGTACCAGAAGTTTATCTAGCATTTGTACCCAACTTTCAATTCTCCCACATAAAGAAGATGAGATTTCCTTCTGTTCATTTAAACTACAACTAGAACCAGAATGAAATATAGTTGAGAAAAGAGCGACTAGAAAAGTCCAAGAGTCCTGGAGCCATTTGTAAATGAATGTATCTTAAAAGTCAGAGAGATATTAACATTGCCTGACGTTAACAACCAGCTGTCTAAAGTATTTCAAAACAAAACAAAAAAATATAATCCATGGTTACAAGATTAATACTATGCCTTGTAAGTTCACTACCTCTAGACTACCCTCCCCTCGTGTAAAATGTATCCTGTGTCCAAGACCTAGCCAGTTAACAGGGCCTCAAATAGACTCATGACAAAGCCAGCTACCAGGACATACCTGTGGGAAGAGAGGTGCAATAACAGGGCCCGTAACTTCCTCTTCTCGCTCCAGTTGCACTAGCACCACAACTGGCCCGCCACTGAAAACAAAGCAGTATGTGAGCACTGTGGCTGTACGCGGGCAGAGACCCCAGGGCAGGACTCGCACTGGCTGCTCACCTGCGGATGCTGTCTTTATCCACCACTTCATAGGACAGTTCAATATTCGGGTAGCGGTTACAGAAGCGGGCCACATCTGCGATCTGGCTGTCAGTCAACTGAAGCAATGCATTCCGTTCTTCATCCTCCATTTCCATGATGTCAAAAACACTCTCCACTCCCTACAGTAGATATGCAGAGGTTAGGAGAGCAGAGAATACAGGCCACAAGCAAGTTAACACTAGCTCCAAACAACTGTTCATCTTACTTCCCACACTGCCAGAGTCATCTAAAAACAGCTTTAGAAAGAATGCAGACTACTTCTGGCACCTCTCAGCATTGAGATTCAGATGGAACTCCCTCAAAGCAACCAATTACTCCTGCTAATATTTGCTGCCCACAATCCACCTGCAGATTAGGACCAATGTTCTGAAGCTCATCACCCAGCACTCCAGGTCTTAGCTCACCTTATCTGTGCAACGTTTGATATGCTCTGAGGTGAAGTGTGGCAGCTGCTTCAGGTAAGAGTCCTTAGACCACATGGCTTGGGTGACCATCTGAGCCAGTTCCATGGCTGCTAGAGCAGGGCTGAGCCACCCATTGCTGGAGAGTACATCCACACAGGCCTGAATGAGCCGGATTGCCTGCATGAAGAGGGAGTACAAGAGCAGGTGGGCTGGGAAGCCAGCCTTCTGAGCACCCACTGGCCAGTGAGCCTTCAAACCCCACCCCACGCTACCTTACTAAGGATCTCCTCTGTGTCTGACTGTAGTTCAGCACTTAGCTGCATGCGGGACAGGTGAGCCTGCAGCAGCAGATTAGTCTTCACATGTGGATCATTGAACTTGGGGTTATTCAGCTTGTGGGGTACCTTCTGAGCCAACTAGAATGTGAAAGAAAAAGAGCTTGTGATAAACAGAGGACCCTACCTGAGATCCATTCAGGCCAAACACACCAAGTGGCCCAGCCAGACTCTGAGGAAGGGATTGAGAATTGTAGGTAAGTGTAGGAAGGATGTATGAGGTTAAGAGTGGTATGAGAAATGTATGAGGGTATTGGTGACAGAAAGCCATGTGCAAATGAGACAAATTTTCACTCCTGAATGGTCTACTAAAGCCAATGCCCTCACCTGGCGCAGGAGGTTGTCTTCATGATGCCTGATTGGAATGTTCTCATATTCTGCTGCATTGGAAATAATCTCAATAAGTCCTCGAACCTTGGTTTTGGCATTCAAAGACATGCTGAAGAGCTCTGAAAGAAAATAAAGGAATGTGAGAAGAGTCAATGTGGGGAGAGGGCACTGTGAGGAGCAGAATAACAACTGCCTGGGCTGCACTGCTTTCCTGCACTATCGTCTCTTTGACAAATACTGGCTAGCACATCTCATCCCAACGACTCCAGAAGCCATGCACCGCTGGTCCTCACCAATGGTGGTGTAGTTTATGTAATAGTAGGCAGCAATCATGCCCAGGTTCAGAGGGGCCACATCCATCTCGTCCTCAATACTGATGCACTTGGACTGTTCCAGGTCACTGAGGGTCTGCTCCACCAGCTCTGACAAATGGTCAGACAAATGACGATGGGATATCCCTGTGGAGATAGAAGAGGGAAGTCTCAGGACACTGCCTAGCTAGGGATATGAAAACTCCTCGGGGGCAGTGTGCGCTCTTCAGTTCACTAACCCTGCAGGTTGTAGTAATTGGGGTTCTGTGTCATTCGGCGATACAGAAAGGTCCAGGTGAGGTAGTCCACAGCATCCTGCTTGTTCTCAATGGTCTTAGTGACAATCTCAGCATTGAAGTGGTCATGCATACAGTGGTCCAGGTGAGACTCTACTGGCAATGGTTCATATAAAAATTTTTTGAAAAAATCCTGTGGATTGGGAGAGGGGAGGCATTAGAAAGAATAAATGGCAACATGGTAATAAAGGGTCAAGGGCAATCCAGCAGGGAATGGCCTCTGTGTGATATATAGAATAGCCAAACAGAAGCAACATTTAGAAAACAGTGTCATATAACACAAAGCAGGAGTGGGCCATGCCAAGCTACATAGACAGAGCAATAAGCAGTGAATGAAGAAAGACAGCTAACAGGTGATGGACGACATCATGAAATCACTAGTAGCAGAAACGAGCAAAATTCTGTGTGGTTCCAGCTTATTATAAAAGTAACTGGCAGAAAGAAGTGAAAAGTCTACCTTAAAATAAAGAGATTCAAGAATCTGTTCAAAAGATCAAAGTTTCCTATAACTGACCTTTTTAGAGCCCTGACACATGATGACACAGCGCCCCTCGTCATCCTGCAGGGGCCGGTTGGCATGGCCCACCATCTGAAGCACATCGTAGATAGGGTAATCCACATAGCTGGTGGCAGAACAGAAAAATGAGGAAACACGTCAGGAAGCCTGCCTGCTTCAGTCACAGGGACAGAAGATGCAAAGGCAGGGAGATAAGGTCAAACTACAGCCAAACTGGACAGAAACTTGTGTGCTTTGTAATTCATTTCACTTGCTTACCACACATTATTTTAGTTTCAGAGTGAAAGAGCCATGAATGTGTTACTCAAGGAACCTGAACCAAAGCCACAAACCCAAATAAGGCCAGAAGCAAAATAACATCTATTTTTAAAGGACCAAACTTGAAGTTAAACTTCAGGTCTGTGTGTTTCTCAGGTTAAAAAGTAATCTAAAATCTAAAGCAAGAGCCAGATTCAGATATTTTAAACTCACAAAATTAATTTCAAAATAATCTACAATGACCATAAAGCAAATAGAAGAGCAGGCCCTGGGATCTGACTAGCCCCACTCCAGTGGCACTCTGGCCTCTGTTTAGTTCTCTATACCCACACTTGTAGATTTACATTCACTTTAGGAGGGAGATCTGTTAATGCCCATAGCAACTATACTCACGCATGGATCTTGCCATTGTAGTACTGAGTATCCATGATGATCACCAGATGAGCAGCAACATTCATGCCCCAGCAGAGACTCCGAGAAGCTACCAGCACCTGGATAGCCCCTGAGCAGGGTAAAGGAGAGGAAGACTGAGGCAGGGTTCCCACAAAGTACCTGCTTACCTGGCAGGCACTGGCCAGCCTTATGCCACATCTCAGATATCAGACCGAGGCTGTCTGGGAACAAGGTCTGGGGAAGTGCTAGGAAAGGCAGTGCCACAATATTGGCGCCTTTTGCTCTGAGACTATCCTAGAAGAAACAAAGCAATTCAAGAGAACTCAAAGCCCAGGGAAAGTAAAACCTGCAATGCATGGTGGACTGACCCTCTGATGGTGAAAGCTAACACCAAACCAAATGTGGCTAGTTCAGGCCATGGCGGAAAAACCAAACTTCCCCTGAACAAATCCAAACCAGATTGATTCAGAGTCAAAGAGTGACAGTGACTCTGGCAGAGTTGGCTACACCAAGGCTCTGCCACAAGTGCCAGAATAGTGAAAAAAAGAATGCCACAGGTCAACAAAAGGCAGCAGGCAAGAGGCAACCAGCCTCTTAAGTTCCATAACCATCTCTTAAGTTCTAACTCCACCAGTCTGGGATCCACACAGAATTTAGGTCTACTGCCCAATGGCCCAATTCCAGAAAACCAAGTTCTGAAATGAGACCAGCTTTTATGCCTGTTTTCTAACCTAGCTGGTAGGAATATCTGTCCCAATGACATTGGAAGTATTTTAGAGGAACCTAATGAGCTAAGACATATACTAGTCTGCTGGCATTGTGAAATGAGGTCTATTCCTTAGAGAAATACCATCCACATCCTCAAGTTTAACACACACACAACCATGATAGCTTTGGATGTTCTGAGGTTTTCTTACCTGAGCTGAAGAGCTGCTCAACCAGGCGCCTCTCCATGGGGCTCAGTCCTTCATGTAGGTAGCCCACCCCATTTAACAATGTTTCTTTGAGTGTGCTGTCACTCAGCTTCTCCAGGTAAGGGATCAGATCCTTCTCGGTACAATGCAAGAACCTGGGCAGAATAGAACAAAGCACAAGTCAGAGGCATTTCAGTCTGTGACAGACCCCAGCCTTAGTTCCTGCCCTTCCTAGGACATCCAGGGCAGGGGCAACTTCACTTAACATGATCTTCATGCACCCACTCATCCCAGAAACTAGACCACACCCCACCTCTGCCGCTGGATATCTGCTGCACAAGTAGTGAGGATGTCTATTGCAGTGAGACGGGTCTGCTTGCGAGATGGGACAAAAACGATGACAGGCTTCTTAGGTGAGTGTTTGGTGATAGCATGGTACACAGGCTTAGCCATAGAGAGCAGGCGAGTCTGTGTATGACTGATGTTGAAGCCCTGGACACAAAGGGGGAAGATACTGAGGTTACTAGACCTGGGTAACTAGGGATCCCTGAGATCATGGAGGAATGAAGACTGTCCTACCTGGATGTGCAGTTCCAAAGGTACAGGGCGCACATTCGGGTGGAAGTTGAAGGTGGAGGTGGCACTGCAGCCCAACCAGTGAGCCACATCCTTGGCATTGGAGAGTGAGGAGCTAAGTGCCACAATACGAATGGGCCGCTCAATCTGGGAGGAGATGTAGCGCATCCGGGAGCAGATCACTTCCAAGACAGGCTGGGAAGAAGAGAAAGAGTCACTTCAGGCACAGGCTCCCCACCCTCTGCCCGAGTTTCCCTTTGTGAACCCCTCTGCCAGTCCCAATTATGGTTCCCCTGCCTCAAAGAGACAACCTTCACTAAGCAACATTATATATAAACTCAAGTCACCCTTTTGAAATAAGGTAATAGTCGGAGATCTTTGTGAAGACCCTAGTCCCTAGTTTCAGGCCCAACATAAACTGGGTGGGGCCCAGTGTTTCTCTGTGCTACAAAGCCAGGCATACCCCATTCTCGCCCCCAATGAGGTGGACCTCATCCACCACAAAGAGGTTAATGTTCTGGACATTCTTGCGCTGCTTCCACCTCCGAGAGAGGATGTCCCACTTCTCAGGGGTACTGATGATGATATTGCCTTTGCCCAGGAGCTTCAGGTCTGTGCTGGTCTCTCCGGTCAGCAGCACTACCTTCTTGTTGAGCCTGTCCTGAAACTTCTCATACCAGTCCATGTACACCTGACAGGCAGGGGAGGGAAACATAAGAACAGTTAAGTCACATGTTCAGAAATGATAATGCCGTTGTCAGAGATGAGAAAACCTCCACCTGGAGTCATATATAGAGTGGCTTCTGGGAAATTTGCAGTCCCACAGCATATTCCACACCTGCTCTGCCAGCGCCTCCATAGGGGTAATGTAGACACAGCGTCCCTCAGAATTCTGCAGCAGCATCCGGAGGATGGCAAACTCCGCACAGATGGTCTTCCCGCTGCCCGTGGGGGCCCCCACAAACACGTTATCATCACTGTTGTACACAGTATTAAACACTGGAAACCAAAGTGTAGAGTAAACATGGGGGTGGGGGTGGAAGAATAAAACAGATCATTCGTGAAGATTATGAACACCATGAGCCACAAAGTCAATCCACTATTCAGTACACAAAGAAGCCTGAAACACTAGTCCAGCTGGCTGTGTCTCACAATACTTTCTCCTGCAAAGCAGGAAAGGAAAAAGAGTCTGAGATCAAGCTCAAGTCTCTTAGAGATTTATAGAAAGAAAGAACAAGCAAAGGAAATCCAGCATCTTTGTATTTCAGGGATCAGGCCACAGTACAAAATTGACAGGATACCTTTCTCTGCCCTATCAGCAAGTCCCCTTATAATCTCTAGAAATAGTCAAATATTGAAGGTGAGCCCTGGCATCAAGCCTGGGTTAAAAACCCAAGCTCAGCTATTTGCAAGTTGGTTTAATTAGGGTTCCTTCCTATGCCTCAGTTTCCTCATCATAAAATGCAAATTAACTTTGACGCTAAGTAGTAACCCCTTTACAGGATTGATGGAAGAAGAGAGAAAACACTGGTCCTGTGCTCAGCCAAGTTCTTAGGACACAGTGCTTGCTCTGTGAACAGTCATTCTTTATAATGATGAAATGAGGTCCCATTCAAAGTCACACTCTGGTTGAACACCAAAGCATCAGGAACAGGCATTAGCACCCAGAGCAGGAGTAATAACAATGCAACATGGAAAGACCTTACTCTTCTAACCCTCCTCAGGGAGATATGCAGAGCAGCAAAGCGCTGGCTTCACAACACAATTATCACTAGGGAACCTTAAAAAGGCAGGCCTGGATGTCGGGGAAGGGCAGAGAAGGAGCACAATTTTAATCCCAGCACTCAGGAAGCAGAAGCAGGTGGATCGCTGTTGAGCTGAAGGCCAGCCAGGTCTACAGAGTGAGTTACAGCACAACCAGGACTATTATATAGAGAAACCCTGTCTAAGGAAGAGAAGAAAAGGCAAACACAGGAAATGAGATTCAGATACTTACCTTGAGTCTGGATGGGATTGAAGAAAGGAAATTTATCTTGGTAAAGGCTCTCAAAAGCACTGTTTCTCAGAGCAGATACAGGCAATGGCTGCAGGTCCAACAGTTCAGTTGGAGGTGGGTACTTCTCTGGTAGGATCAGGTGCCGGAAGGAGACAGGCAGCTGGGTCTCACAAGCTGTCAGGAAAGAAATGGAAGGCTAGGAAGCAACCCTCCAGCAGACCTCCACAGCTCATCTGTGAACAGTGGAGACCTTAGCTTGTGTCTGTATCATTCTTCCAACAGAGACACGGCTACAACAAAGCAAGAATCCCTCTCCCATCTTTGGAAGGTATGTTTCTAGGAGACACAGAGAAGAGACACTCACAGAGCCAGCGATCAGACACCACTCGAATGAAGTACTGAGGAGGTAGTGGTTCAAAAACTGGAACAAAGAATGTGATGAGGTGCTCATCCTGGGCATACTTGGCCTTCAGGAGAAAATACTCATGGTGCAGAATCACCTCGCTGTCCACATCCTCCACTAGAATCCAAAATGCCTCTGACGAACCATGGACCTGCCAACCCAAGCATGGTTGAAATAATGACGAGCCAGTGAGGGGGACTCAGTAACTCCAACTCCACCCCTCTGACCAACAAGCCTTGCCTTTTCATCCCACTGGAAATCTGGTGTAATAGTCAGCTCTACTTTCAGTGTAGAGCGGGTAATAGGCTGCAGGTGCACTGACAACTCCAACTTGGGGAAAAGATGGACATACTTGTGGATGGTCTTCCCCATCTTCGGCATTCGAATAAGCTCACCTATGAGAAATAACAGCATTGGAAGGGCCCAAGGCAACTGTGGAAAGGAACAGATTCTATGCCAGTGGACAGGCTCCCCACTTCAGCCTCAGTACAGTACTAATGGTTCAAAATCCTCAGTATGAGAGTGAGCTGATACAATAGTAGGATGTAAACACAGTACCAGTGCCCAGGGCCTAAGAACAGGAAGTAGGAGGCTGACAAAGAAAGATGCCTGGGCGGCGGGACAGGACAAGACTTTCACGCACCTATCTCATTATGATTCAAGTCATACAGCCGCTCAAAGGGGAAGTTCTTTTTCTCAATCTTCTTCACTACTTCCTCAGGAAGTTTACGGAACTGGCGGAGAGGACACATGGACTGCCACCTATTCAGAAAGGACATAGAGCTGTCACCTTTTTTGTAGCACTGTAAATAAACTGCCTTCCCCACTTGTCTCATCACTGCTGCCAGCAGTTAGGAATAACCACACAGACCCTACCATTAGAGGAAGATGTCTGAAACTGACAGCAGGAAGACTGGAAAGCCAATACCAGCTGTTGCTCCCCGAGCCCTACATTCTACAGGGGCCTTCCACTTCCCAACATTCACCTAGGTTCATGCCACATCTCAGTCACCAGGACTGAACATCAAATGCACTGAGGCCCAAACTCACAGCAACCAGCTCTAGCTCACTGAGCCCTTACATGCGTTTGTCAATCATCTTGCAGAGATTCAGGGTCTTATCTGTAAGCTGTGCCCAACCTCGGTTCAGGACAATTTCGAAGATTGCTCGCATCAACCGGCCAGCAGACTGGGGAAAGACAAGTATTCCTGTTGTGAAATCTCCACGTCTTATCTACCACAATTTGATGAGCTGCTCAAGAGCTGATGAATCACTCACACCAATTCAGAAACAAGAGTTTTTCTGCCTCCTACCTTTTTAGATTAAGACAGAGAAATTAATAAAATATTTGTCATATTTTTTATGAACACGAAGCTAGGTGGGAAGTCACTTTTCTTGAAGAAGGTGACATGCCCTGTGGATCTCTCTCTACAAGGACCTACAGAGCCTCTTAGCACTTTGTAAGGCCTGCCTTTCCTGCACACTCAAGACCAGCACAGCAAAGTGGTGAATTGAAGTGGTGGTAGGCAGCTGGCCTGCCAGCCATGTCAGGTCACCTTTCTTTGAGGCACACAGCACAAAGGCACAGGAACTATTTGGACTCTGCTCACTGCTCAGTGCAACTCCTCACCTGTGTCACATATACCATGTCAGCCATCAGCGCAAAGCCTTCGAGTTTCAGCTGTGAGATGAAGGCCTGGAGAAGCACATTGATCTGCAAAGAAACAAGGGAGCTAGCAAAGGCCAGTCATGGACGAACTAGTCAAAGAAATTATCTGCATTTCTGTTCTGGGAACATGTTCCAGACAAGATCTTCCATAGTTTCTGATTTACACATTAAATAATTATTATTCCATATGAAACATATGTGAGAAGGAAGCAGAGTAAGAAAATTGGGAAGTGGAGATCTGACCAGTGGTACAGCACATAACAGGTCAACCTCTAACACTCCCCAAGAGTAGAAAGAATTGTACGTGTTACCATGTGTGAAACCAAGTTCGAGATTCATCTCACAGTGAAGACGTACTTACTTTAGCACTGGGTTCTTCGATGCTCTCCTTTACCGGGATGGGCACTCTCTCCAGCAACTTCTGCAGCTCTAGCTTCTCCTCCTGCCTCAAGAAAAGACAGGGCATGGAAAATCCACAGGGCAAGGATGAAGGAAAGAAGAATCCAGAAGCCTGGCAGGGGTCCTAACTCCTGGCCTGGCAGGCTCATAGGCTCACCTCTCTTACAGTGATGTTTTTGAACTCGGAGGACAAGGAGAACACTCGGAAAAGCTCAATCTCACTTAGAGTAGGCTTCAGCAGCTGGTTGTAGGTCTGCACAGTATCATTAGTGATATAGTAGTGACTTGCTATCCGTCCAAGTTCTGTCACCTAGAAAGAAAGAAGACTCAGTACAAGGCTGACCAGAGATCTGCCCCCAACTTCTAACATCAAGTGACTGTCCTATGAGGACATGTGGATGAACTTGTGGTACAACTACTGATCAATCCAAGTAACTCGGCACAATAAGAAAGATGGTACAACAGTGACCTATGGAGAACTAATGCTCATGGAAACCAAATGGCTGAATGACCTAACTCAATGTGAACTCCGAAAACTTAACTACCATGTTTTAAACCTAAGAGAGACGGTTTAGTGAGAGGTGGCTGCTCATCCAGTTGACCTGTGGTTCAATTCCCAGCACCCACATGGTGGCTCATAAGCATCTCTAGTCCCAGGCAGCCACTACCCAATTCTGGTCTATGTGGGGATATGTGCTACACAGACAAAACACTCATACACATAAAATAAGTAATAAAAATTTTAAAGAAAATAAATATTTGAAAGTTAAGTTCATAGCTCAAAGGGTGCAGTTTAATCCCAAACTAGACAACAGGTAATTAGACAGGCAATACATAAATCGAGGCTCTAAACTTTTGCTAAAATTTTCTCCAAATCACATGCTAATCACCTGGAAATTTCCTGTCTTCTTGTCATACTTGACAAGATTGTTCTTGTCCAGCATCAAGGCAGCAGTGTGAACAAGATCAAGTCGGCGCTGGTCCAGCAAGGGATCTCCCTTGAGGTCATCATGAGAAATGCCATAGAGGGTAGGGGACCGGAGCATTCGGATGTATAGGTAGGCATAGCCCAGCCAGTTCACTGCATCCTGCAAGACAGCTTATGGTGGTTAGCATGACGACCTGCTCATATCCAAACAAAAGCACCACAGACAGCTTGGACATTAATTATTAAGTACAAGGACACACATTGTAATGTCTTCTAAATGTTTTCAGTATTTCAATTTTAAAAACTCTTTCAAATATCTTAAACATAAAAAGGAACTATCTACCACAAGCCCATGAAGCTTGTCCTGCATGAGATGCGGTCCACAGCTTAAGACACTGCTGGATCCAAACATCCTCCACAGGATTCCTGTCACTCCAAGTCTCTGGACCAGCTAGTCCAAGCTGGAAGGTTGTGAGTCACTGAGGAAAGTGCAAAGCTCTGAAGACAAGGTTTTCCCTACCTTTGCATTCTGGACGTTCCCCAGCACAATTTCCGCATTGAGCATGTCAGGCAGCTTTGATACCATCTGGCTCTCAATAGGAAGCTGCTGGTTGAGGAGGGAGAGGTAGTACTGGAGCTCCCCATGAGATGTGATGAGTATACCTTCACCTTTGGTGTCATACTGGGGCCGTCCAGCACGACCCAGCATCTAACACAGAAGCAATAAAAGAAAATATTACGGCAGAGCTTTCGACTCAACAAGTTCCATACTTTAGAACTTAGCCTTGAACTGCCATCTTTCCAACATCCTTGCATCCCAGGCACAGGATGCTCATGCCATTGAGAATCATCTTAGAGGCTCTGTACCTGCAGAATGTCCAGTGCTCCCAGCTCTGTCCAACGCCCCTTCTCTGGACTGTACACTTGGGTACCTTTAATGATGACTGTATGTGCAGGAAGATTTACACCCCAAGCCAGAGTTGCTGTGGAAACTAAAACCTGCAGAGGTAAAGGAGTGTAATAAGGACAACAGATAAGGACCCACCATAGCAGGGTCATATTCTTGGCTTGTTTGGCTCCTGAGTTTAACTGGAGGCAGGAGTGGATGTATGTTTCAGTACTCAATGTGACACTGGAGCAAAAAGGAAAGAGTTTCTTTAGTCTCTTACATGTTTGAGAATTAACATAACAAAGTTCCAGAGACATAAGTCAGAGCTTAACTCAGTTATAAAACATTCAAAAATCTACCACCCTGAAAGAGGGAAAGAATGTGGTCCTGACCCTGTGAATTACAGTGCAGAGATCTATGAAGTATCCATCTTCCCTTATACAGTATATAAAGTATTGGGAGAGAGAACATAACTATCACAACCTTCTAGCTTGGACTAGCTGGTCCAGATCTCAAAACGTCTAGAGATGGAGAGTGGCTCAGTGGCTGGAGCATGTACTACTCTTGCAGAGAACTAGGCTTCAGGTCCCAGAA
The DNA here is from genome assembly GCF_011762505.2 of Arvicanthis niloticus. Classification (NCBI taxonomy): domain Eukaryota; kingdom Metazoa; phylum Chordata; class Mammalia; order Rodentia; family Muridae; genus Arvicanthis; species Arvicanthis niloticus. The sequence continues at coordinate 98,141,678 of NC_047659.1, read as the reverse complement.
CCCACATATGAATATGCTGACAAGAATATGTAACTTCAGTTCCAAGGGATCTAGTGCCCTCTTCTGTCTTCTGGCCTCTGAGAGCATCTGCATGCAAGTGGTGCACATAAACTCAGGCAAGCCACACATACATACATATAAAAAGACATATAAATGACTCTTAAAAAAAAAAAAAGCCAGGCAGTGGTGGCACACGCCTTTAATCCCAGCACTTGGGAGGCAGAGGCAGGTAGATTTCTGAGTCTGAGGCCAGCCTAGTCCACAGACTGAGTTCCAAGACAGCCAGAGCTACACAGAGAAACCCTGTCTTGAAAAACAAAATAAAGGGTTATAGATCCCACTCAGGGGAGAGCTACTGACATCTCAGATGTTCTAAAGCCTACATCACCTGGTCCTATTACGTTTGCCCCTCCTCACCTGAATATGTTTGTCAGCAAAAAGATCTTCTACAAGTGTTCGGTCAACTCTAGTCATGCCTGCATGATGAATAGCAAAGCCATAGGGCAAAAGATCCTTCAGCTCCAAGTTCTGTGAAGAGAAACAGGGTGAGGCCGGCCTCCTGGTGGGACTCCTCCAAGGTCAAAGAAAGCCCCCATAACCAAGCAGTCATTTTAACAGAAACTTTTTATGTTTGTATATACGCCTGTGTATGGCATGTATGTGGAAGTCAGTTCTCTTCTTCCTCTATGTGGGTCCCAGAGATTGAACTCAGGCCATTAGGATTGGTACAGGCACCTTTATCTGTGGAGTCATCTCCCTAGCCCGAAGAAAATTACTTTTAACCTGCCTGAAACAGAAGCACTCAGTATGTATGGTCCCAAAGGAATCTACCCAACAGGATGGAACCAGTCATCAGAGAAGCAAGTGGTCCCTTCTTACCTTGCACTGCTCTGCTTCTGTACGAAGGACTTCAGTGGAGGCAGAACCCTCACGAAGAAACAGACCCAAGGTGTCCTTCTCCAGACACATGTCACGGATTGCCCTTGCTGTCTTCCCAGTTTCTTTTCGAGAGTGGACAAACACGAGCACCTAAGGAGAATCAGGCTATAGCTATAAGATGTACCTTCAGCAGACGCTCTCATAGCACCAAGGCACCAGCTACAGGAAGCAGAGGCTGCTCCACTATCACCAGAAGCCATAAGTTAGAAAAAGTGTCAATTGTAAAAATACATGCTAGTGTGGAAAAAAGTCTAATAGGGCTGACAGTACCCAAAGGGAAGCCGGGCATGGAAACTCCAGCTATAATTCCTGCACTCAAGAACATAGCTAAATTCCAGTCTAGTCATCTACACAGAGTTCAAGCCCAGCCCAGGATACACAGGGGAAGGAATGTACCAAGGATAGTGGCACAGTCTCACAGCTAAAAAACTAAAACTAACCCTAGAATTCTACCTTGACCAATACATTTAAATACAGTGTATCAGGATTCAGAGACCTCAATTAAGAATATGTTCAGAGCCTTACCAAGTCTAAGCTAAATAAAGGTGTATTTACAAGATAATGCCAAAACTATTACATTATTTATAAAAATATTTACGAAGTACGTTTGAAACTAGTTTCAAATTATAAAAAACACAGTTCTCCTAAGATCTAGTGTCCTAGAGTTTTACCCTATCATATAAAGTCCTGTGCTTTTTATCAGAAAAAGAAATTCATAGCTTCTTACTGCCTGCATTATTTAATACTGCTAACTAAAAATTTTTATCAAAGTAATATACAAAAGAAAACAAATAAATAAATGAATGAATAAATGAATGAATGAAATTATTCGTTGGGCAGTAGTGGCATACACCTTTAATCCTCAGGAGGCAGAGGCAGATCTTTGAGTTCAAGGCCAACCTGCTCTACAGAGTTCCAGAACAGCCAGAGCTACACAGAGATGCCCAATCTTGAAAAAACAACAACAAATAAATAATATAACATAAAGTAAGATAAAATATGCAATCACATCTAGTGTTAGAGATAGGGTTTTACTATGTATCCCGCTGGCCTGGAACTCATTATGCAGAGCATGCTGGCCTAGAACTCAAAAAACTGGGATTAAAGGCATGCACTAACATGCCCCACATTATGGGTTTTGTTTTTTATTAATCATTTATCTGTTTTGTGTGTGTCAGAGTAGTGATCAACTCTTTCCTTCTGCCAAGTATGTTCTAGGGATCAAACTCAGATCACAAGTCTTGGGAGCAAGCGTCACTCATTACCTGCAGAATCATCTTGCTGGCCTGATTTCAGTAGGTTCTAATAATTTTCAGCTATTGTTCTGCTATCTTCTAAACAGTCTGATTGTTCTAGTTCCACCAATTTGGAGGAGGGGAGTATTAACTATAAAGTTATCATTTATGATCACAGGACTATTCAGATTATCTTTCATCTAGGCTAGTAATAGCTGTTTTCAGGAAATGACCCAATTCTTCTAAGTTACAAGTTTATTTATTTATTGTTAATTTTTGTTTATTTTATGAAGTAAATGCTTTGTATGTGTGTATGTCTGTGCAATATATATATGCCTGATGTTCACAGAGGCCAGGAGAGGTCAGATCCCCTGGACCTGGAGTTAACAGACTGGTCTGAGCTTCTATGTGGGAGCTAAGAATGGAACCTGGGTCCTTTGTGAGTAGCCAATGCTTTTAACCACTGAGCCATCTCTCCACCCCATAAACGGGCCAGTTCATGCGTAACTGTTCACAGTATTCCATTACCTACTTATGCAGTGAGGGAACTGAACCCAGGGTTCATACATGCTATGTGTATGCTCTACCACTGAGTCCCATCCCATGTCCCCAACCATTTTTGTTTTTTTGTTTTGTTTTGTTTTGTTTTGGGGGGGGGTAGGGGTAGGGGTAGGAGGTGGGGTATTACTGTATAACCCAAACTGGCTTCCAGCTGGCTTGAGGTCCTCCTGCCTCAGCATCCTAAGCTATGGAACTAGAGGCATGTGCTGGCTCTCCTAGCTCCTGATCATCTTTTAAAGCAAGTTCTGTAGTAATAACTCATGTCATTTCTGATCATTGGTGTTTCATACTGTTAGTTTGTTAGTTAGCTTAAGTCAAAAATGGAAAAAGTTCAAGAACCATCAACAGACCTGATTTTTTCCAGCATGTTCCATGATCTTCTCATAGACTATTTCATTCATGATCTGGAAACGTTTGATAGCTTTTTTCTCTGTGATGCCCACATATGTCTGTTCCAGAGGCACTGGGCGGAAGCTACAAGTTCAACAGTTAAACAAATGAGATTTCTGGCAGAGAACACTGTGGGGAAAGTTACTTTCCATTGACTTAGAAACAATAATGCTTTCTAAAGTACACAGAGGAACCCTAAAATTTGATAGTGCGCTCCTTAGAGAAGGGTAGGGAACAGAGAGACTGCCTTGGTAACAAGCTTCCAGTTTCTTCTTATACCTGTTATCAAAGTAGAAGAGGCCCTTAGCAGGGTCAACACGCAGAAAGGTGGCCACATCTTCATAGTTGGGGAGGGTAGCACTGAGACCAATGAGTCGGACATCTTCTTGGGTCATCTCAATGTTTCGGATGGCCCTGGCCACCAAAGCTTCTAAGACAGGACCTCTGTCATCATGTAGAAGATGGATCTCATCCTAAGGAACAGAAAGATTCAAACTGTACTTTCTCCCTTGAGACTAGTTCACTGCACACGTATACAATCTTAAGATGCCTAATGAAGACAAGAGAGGGAACCTTAAGCCAAGGAGTCCTAAAGAACAAAGACAGCTTTTAGAATTTACACTTCGTGTAAACTGCTTAACATTTGTGAGTGAGTCCTACACTCTACCACAAATCTCCTTACAAATACATGATGGTTATGACCAGGTTAGAGCAAAAAAGCCTTCCCTTTTGGGCAGGTTTCTTTAATCAAGATCAAAAACTACTGGGCTTTACTTACAGTAAGTTTACATTGCCAACAGCAATGCTTCTGAGATACAGTAAGCACTGGAAGAACTGGAGATGATATAGAAATGAAAATGGGATTCAAAAGTGTGGGCAGGCCAGGAACTTAGCACCCCTAGGAGCAGCTGTGGCAAAGGCATGGAGTAGCAAGGCTCTAAAAAAGAAGTTAGCAAACTTTTCTTAAAGGGCTGAATATCCGGTACTGCATGTGCAATACTGTAGGCTTATGAGCCATGTAACCAACCCTCAATTCTGCGACAGCTACAGCGGGACAAGAATAGCTATAAAAAGTACATAAGCCAATCTACATAACTGTGTTCAATAAAACAAAAACTTATAACCATAGTTTTGCCAACTTCCACTTTGAACACAGAACATGAACTACTTTCTTGCTTTCATAGACAGCTTAAAGAATTAACCCTCAGAAGCCAGTGAGACTGCTCAAAGAGTAAAGGCACTTTGCTGCCAACCCTGATGGCTTGAGCTTGATCCAAGAACATACATGATGGAAGGAGAACTGACTTTCACAAGCTTTCCTCTGACTTACACACACACACACACACACACACACACAGTGCAACATCACATAAAATAAACAAATGCAATTAATTAAAAAAAAAAAAAAAAAACAGATTCAACTGCCAAGTTCGAAGTCTACTTCCTGTGAATACTTCTATGTAAATGAAATGCAAAGTCCCAATTCCTTACTTGTCTTTTGTGACAATGGATTATTTATAAAGAAATAGTTCAATGCTCTTGAAGGACAAAATTATTTTTGTGTTTCCATTTGATTCAAAATATTTCATATTCTACAGAACAAGTTCCAAGATAGCCAGGACTACATAGAGAGTCTTTCCCAAAAAGCCAAAAAAAAAAAAAAAATCAGATATAAAGAGCAAGCAACGGGGCATGTGGCAAACACCATGCATGGATAGGAAGCCTTTGTTACATGCAGATTTAGGTTTTAATGGCAACAGTTAAGCTCACAATGACTCTTATGAAGAAAGTGCATGTACAAGGGTCTTTAGAAAAGCCAGGCATGGTGGCACACACCTTAATCCCAGCACTCGGGAGGCAGAGGCAGGTGGATCTCAGTGAGTTCGAGGCCAGCCTGGTCTACAAAGAGAACAGCCATGGCTATACAGATAAACCCTCTCACAAAAAAAAAAAAAAACAAAAACAAAAAACAAAAAACAAAAAAGAAAAAAGAAAAAAAGAAAAAAGAAAAAAAAAAAAGAAAAAGAAAAAGAAAGGTGTTAAGAAACAGAACCAAAAAACACAATCTTCCCTTGTTATAACATAGCCCAAGAATAGTCATGTGAGAATTAATGCGTGCTTGTGAGAAAGTTCCAAGAAAAAAAGACCACTCTTACGATCCTTGTTCCTGGAACATGTGAACAACTTCCCAGGTGTGGTGCATAGAACTGAGTTTATATCACTATTGTTATTCATATGCCTCTATGGAAAAACATTTGCCATGTGTGGCGTTGTCCTTGTAATTGAACACCTTACTCACGTGATTCTTCTTAACCCTCAGAGTATAAATTGCCTGACACTCTGAATAAAGCTGGCTACTGCATGAGACTTTAGTCTGCCTCATGTTTAGGCCTGGCTCTCCTAGGTTCACGTCAGCAACTAGAACACCAAACACTCTGACCACAGTTGTTTTCTCCTTCCTACCACTCTCCCACTCACCAAGACAATGAGCCGCACCAGCTGGGTGTAGGTGCGCTCCCCGCCCTTGCGTGTGATGATGTCCCACTTCTCAGGGGTGCAGACAATGATCTGTGTGGCACTGATTTCTTCTTTACATAGCTGGTGATCCCCAGTCAGCTCAGCAACAGTGATGCCGTATGTAGCCAGGCGCTGGGGAAAGAAAGGGTCATCAGCAATACTGAGTGATGGGGCTGGAGTGCAGCTCAGTGGCAGGGAGTTTGCCTAAGTTCTAAGAACGGTAGATGGTGCCTGAAGGGCCTGGCAGCCATTTCTCTGCTGTAGACAAAGAGAAGTTAAGTATCTGGGAGGCCAGCCTGGTCTACAGAGTGAGTGCCAGGACAGCCAGGGCTACACAGAGAAACCCTGTCTCGAAAAAAACCAAAAAAAAAAAAAAAAAAGTATCTGGTTATCTGGTGACTCAGGAAAGATGAACAAATATTACTTAAGCTCTAGTCATGTAGATGAGGCAAAGGATCTATGGGAGCCCTACATGGAGCAAGAAAGCCAACACCTAGGAACGTGGAACTAGAGTGACAATCCACAAGCTAGAAACCATATTCATTTGCCAGAAATACTACAATACAGTGACTCCACTAAGAAGACCCAAGAAAGATGGAGTCATGTAAGAAAGGTCAAGACATTTTTGCTTCAGAAATTACATGGATCAAATTCAACCTTGGAAATGGCAAAAAAATATCTAGAGATTCCCTAACAAAAGCAGTAATGCATAGGTCCCTCCCTACCACATGGACAGCTACAGCCAGTATCTTCTGGAGAAGTTATATGACTTACCTTCCCAAAACTGCCCACCATCTCCTGGACCAGGGACCGCATAGGAGCTATGTAGATGATCTTGAAGTCATCCACATTGATAGTGCCATCCATGTTGATGTGTTTCCCTATCTCTCGGAGCATACACATGAGAGCCACATTGGTCTTCCCGGCACCCTAGAGAGGGGTCAGAGACAAATCCTGTTCATCTGCTATGGGCTATCACCAAAACAGAACTGACCCTGGGATTATCCCATGTAACACTACCCCAGTGGGTTACATCACAGAGCAGAGAATATCGAGAGGTGTAATGCTATACCTTTAAGCCCAGCAATTGGGAGGCAGAGGCAGGTAGATCTCTGTGAGTTTAAGGGCAGCCTGATCTACACAGGACAGCCAAGGCTACATAGAGAGACCCTGACTCAACTGAAAAGAAGAAGGCCTAGTTTAAGGATTAGAATTCGACTTGCTACCAAAACATTTCAGGAGGAAAAAGGAGGCAGGCCAGTACTTACAGTAGGAGCACACAACAGCAGATTCTCATCTGTCTCCAGGGCAGCACGGTAGAGTTTACTCTGAATCCGGTTCAGCGTTTTGAAGCCCTCAAATCCTGCCTGGGCATACTTTGGCAGCTTCTCCACTGGGAGCAGTTGCTAAAGGAAGAAACATCCCATACATTGTGCTACTGGATCCTTCAGCAGGCTGCCACTCTTACAAGATTACTATGATTTCACTTTGATTTCCCCATGATTTCATTCCCTGGAAAACACCATTCATAATTCTCCATTCTAAACTTGCCCAGAGAGATCACTACTGCTTCCTTGTCTTGGAATGGGAAAACTTTGGAACAGTTTCCACTCCAAGAATAAATTATCTTTGAGACAAGGTAACATTTTAGTTAATGGCTAAAAGCCAAACTGGGAGAAGCAGAAAACTGAAAAGGTGATTCACTCACTTCTTCTGAGCCAAAGGGCTTGGGCTTTAGAGCAGGGACATGCACTTCTTCATAGCCCTTACGCTGGCGTCGGAAGGACCCATCAGGAAGCTGGCACCGCTTATTGGCCATGAAGTGGCTTCCTTGGGTAAAAACAAGGTCCTCCAAATCCAGAACCTGCCTTGGAGCCAGAGCCTGGAAACAGGTCAAACAGAAACAGGCTGAGCAGATGAGCTTCCCAGCCACCACAGCCTGGGAACAGCCCGGCACTCACTTCTCCACCCTGGTCCAAATCCATGGTTTCCAGATCTGTGTCCATTCGGGACTGACGGACTCTTTCTCTCCGGGACCTTTCTTCCTGCAGCAGGGAAAAAGAAAAAGCACAATCATCTACATCATTCTCCTGGGTTCTGGTCCCTTCCAGTCCCTTTTGGGTTGGGCTTCATTTATGGGTGCTAAATCATGTGTCCCTAAACCCAAAGAAATCACTTTGAGTCCTGCCAGAGACTATAAAGATAAATAAATAAATAAATAAATAAATAAATAAATAAATCAGAGATAGCAAACACAGTGACGATGCAGTGTTCTAAAGACGGATGTCAGAAGTAGACAGCCTACAATTAACCACTAAGGGCAGGGAGGAACGGTGCTCTACATTAAGCACACATGCTCTTTTCTGGGGTGTAGTAAACAGGTCCCCATGGCCCTAGAGGAAGACAGTATCTCAACCACAGCAGTGAGTGCGCTGATTCTAATTTGTACCCTGACAAATTCCAGAGAACGCAGAGATATGTTTTATTACCTCAAGCACTGAAAGAGGAACGAGACAGACAGACTAAACCAGTCCTTACCCTGATCAGGTCTTCCTTCTCAGTCTCATGGAGCTGATAGAGGAATTTGGAAAGCTCTGGATCAGCTTCCATCTTTCCCATGATCCTCTCCTTTTCAGCTTCACTCTGAGCACTGGCCAACAAGGTACAATATAAAACTGTCAAACACAATAGGGGGAGGGAGGGAGGAAGGGAGGGAGGGAGGGAGAGAGAGAGACCAACTTTTATTCTTGAGCAAATAGAAGGTAATTAGATACTGAAGCCAAAGAAACAACACAATACAGCAGACATGTGCACACACACACAGCAAGAAAAGTGCATGGTCTACTCACTCATCATCCTGTGCTGCCGCAATACTTTAATGAAGTCAAAAGTGTTGAAACCAAGGAGCAGAACTAGTTGGTTCTCACATTCTCGGTCATCACTTGCTGTCTGAAGAGAGAAAATAGACCACCAGTCTGAATACAGCCATCTGCTACCTCAAACACTGTCCCTGCACTGGCAGTACTGCAGTAAGCATAGCTGCCTTCCAAACGCTGACCCTTTCTGATGAGACACATGGAAGACAAGTACTATCTATCTTGAATATACCTTCAAAATCTCCAACACCTCATCTGCCTTCTTCTGTGACACAATGGCATCATCATAGAAACGACTGAGCTGTCGCTGCAGCCAGAACGCGTCGATATCCCGAGGGTGCAAATCCTTCTTCTTAGAACTCATCAGTTCGCCTGAGGCCACAAGCTAAAAAGGAAATCAGGCATGTGCCTCACTAGGTCTCTTCATCACGCTCCACCCAAGTTACCTGTCATCTCATAGGCTACCTTCTGAGGCCTTTCCAGAAAGAAGCAGCTCTATTACACTGAATTCAGGAGCACACCAAACTAAGATTTCATTAACATATGTCTTTGGGAAGAGTAACAACAGACTAATGTCCTAAGAAAATCAAAACACTGTTTAATAAGGCTCAAACTGGGCTTGGTGGAACATCTGGAATCCCAGCCCTGAAGAGGCTGGTGCAGGAGATTCCAAATTCGAGGACAGTCTGAGCTGCCCAGCAAGTTTTATGTCAGAAAAAAAAAAACAAAGAAACACACACCCAGGGCTACTGGCACAGGTCTGTAAATTTACCCCACTATTTAGAAAGCAGAACTGACAGAGCTGCAAGACCTGCATGAGCTATAGGGTAAGTTTGAGTCCAGCCCAGACAACTTTGTGAGGCCCTTTCTCAAAACAAAAATTGTTTTAGTCTCTTTAAATCCTGGTATTATAACTCAGTGCTAGAGCATTCACCATGCACAAGACAGCAAGTTCAACCCCAAGACAACAAACAAAAATAAAATACTCAGCAGGGCAGTGGTGATGCATGCCTTAATCCCACCACTCGGGAAGCAGAGACAGGTGAATCTCTGAATTCAAGGACAGGCTGTTCTACAGATCAAGTTCCAGGACAGCCAGGGTTACACAGGGAAACCCTACCTTAAAAACAAACAAATAAACAAACCACTCTAATATTCTTGTCATTGCAATGTTATCTATGTATCAAATTTTAAAAACAACCCAAATACCCATGAAAAGGAAATCTGGAAGGCAGGCACAGTGGTCCATGCTGTTAATCACAGCACTTGAGAGGAAGGATGAGCAAGACATCAAAAGTTTGACGCCTGCCTGGGCAACAACAGCAAAACTCCAAACAACCCCAAAAGCTAAGAATGATAAGAATAGCTCAGTGGTGAGCACTAGCCCACCATGCTGGAAGCTGGGTTCAATCCACAGTAGCCCCCACCCAGAAAAACCAACCATGGCTCAGTGAGTATCTTAATGAGAGGAAGTGCTTCATTCAGAAGTTAAGTTGTCTACACCAAGACAGAGACTGAACTTACATTTGCAGAGAGGGTACAGCGCACAACAGCTTCATCCCCTTCCATGTCATCATCTGAAGCTTCTTCTCGGACTTCCCCATACACATCTTCATCACCTTCCTATGGAGCCAACCCCAATCTCAGTACAGATGTAGAACTTGTCCTATGCCATACAGACCCTGTCTTTAATCACTCTAAGTAAGCGCCATGCTTAGAACACCAGCTTTAGGGTAAAGCCAATAGTGTATCAACCATATTCCAGGAACATCATGGAATGACCATTTGGAATGGGCTTAGTAGATGTATCTGTCCTGTCTGCTTCTCACCTTAGCTGCTAAATATTAAACACCAGGATCATATGCTCCTTTTGACACACAGATAATCTCAAATTAAGACTACTGGCTAACAGAGGAGCTATGAAGATGCATACACAGGATAGACTGTGACCCAGAAATGTAGACAACATACTTAGTTTGCATAATCTCAATTGTGGACTGTGTACTTAAACAGTATCGTGTTCAATAATTAGCATTTGTTAAATAAGTTGCTATGAGTAAGGAAATCTGTGTCAGGCTGTTCCTAATTAAAACTACCAATTAACAGCTGGGCAGTGGTGGCATATGCTTTTAATCACAGCATTCAGGAAGCAGAGGCAGGTGGATCTCAGTGAGTTTGAGGCTAGCCTGGTCTAAGAAGCTAGTCCTAGGACTGCCAACGCTACACCAAAAAAAAAAAAAAAAAAAAAAAAGAAGAAGAAAAGAAAAGAAAAAAGCTCTCTACCAATTAACTATACTGTAGAAAGTAGCATTTTGTTTTACTAAAACAGAAACTGAAACAAAATGACCTGCCCAAGATACAAGCTCAAACTCAAGATTCCTTGGCTCTCAGTTCAGTAGTTCAGAGATCACCCTAACTCCAGTAACATCTTCTCTTTCTGTCACAAGAAAACATTTTAGGACTGGTACTTCTTTTTCAGAACAAAAACTCACTTAGAGAATTTCCCTATGTAGCCCAGTTGGCCTCAACTCCTGATTGTTGGGATTGTAGGTACTGTGTTACCATTCCTGGTTCAACTTTTATTTTTCAATTGTTCCACTATTCCTATTTAGTTATAATCTAGAAGTGGCAAGCTTTAACCCCAGGAGTTGCTACAACTGCTAAATAGCCCAGTACAATTACATCCATACTCCTAAGTGAATATGCATTCTTCAACTAGCAATTAGCACACAGTACTAAAACCATAGTAGATTACTATAATATGGTTAAAACACTATAGCAGGGCACATCATCACTAACAATGTGCTTTATCTTTTTTCCTTTATTGATTCCTTAAATGATAAACGTGTTCTGACTTGATGCACATACACAATGCATACCAATGTCTCTTACTGCCACTCTCGTCTCCTTCCCACCTCCATGGGGCCTCCTCTTCCCTACACATCTATTTCTCACATTCATGCCTACTTGTGTTATTTGTGACCCACTGAATTTAACCATCAGAGACCAGACGGCTCAGAAGTGGTTACAGGACTGAAGATAATGACCTCCTTTTCATTATCTATCAATAACCAATAGTTAGGCAACAGGGAGAAGGGACTCCTCTCCAATCCCTGACTGGGTGTTGACAGGGCCAGTCTTGTACAGGCCCACAGTAAGTAAGTGCAGCTGCTTGAGTCCATGATTACAATAACTGTGCTGTGCCTACAGAATGGTATTTCTCAGTCCTTCTTCCTAACTTCCTTGGTCTATCTGGTTTATGATTAAACTGTCAATGTGCACCTACTAGTTTAAATTAGCTTCTAAAAGAACCTAAAGTGAACCATAATAACTTTTTAAGCTGAATAACACAAAATCTGTAAGTCTACCACAAACACTGTAAAATGTATTTAGCTAGGAATTTCAATTTCTGAGACAAGCTCCCATACCTTGTAACATCACAAAACAAAACAGAAGAGATCCACTTAAAGCCACTCACCTCCTCATCAGACTCAAACTGCACATTCACACCATAGGTCTCATCAATGTTGTCATCTGAGGTGATGTGGGATTACAAAAAGAGAGCAGTGGTTAATGTGAAGACACTCAAGCCCATTTCCTCAGCTGCCTGGCTTGCTTATTCTCAGGCCAGAGCACACAGACTTAACATGAAAACCAACACCAAGGTCTCTCGAACCTGCCAACCTGGATCCTACCCTGCTCTGCTTCTTCAGCTCCTACACCCTCCCTGCTCTCTCTCACCATCTACACAATAAGTCTCAATTTTAAAAATGGCTGCCAGGGCTGGAGAAATAGCTCAGCTATTATAGGATAAAGCTCACAACCAAACGTCAAGAGATAATTATCCTCTTTATTTTTTTTTAGATGAGACTTGCTATGCAGACCAAGCTGACTTGTTGGGATAAGCCTGAGCCAGAACACCTGCAGATTAGCCATTCTCTTGAAGCAACACACCATAAGTTATGGAAATAATGCTCTTCTAAAATGCTAACAACAGAAAGGCTAACAACAGAACAGTCAGGACACAAAGAGCTCAGGTACCCATATTCTGGATCTCCTTGTCACCACCGTAGTCTGTGATCTTCTTGCCTAAGTTTACCAACACATGGTATCTGGTATCATCTGTCTGACCCAGCAGCAGGTCAATCTCCCTTCTTCTCTCCTTGTCTCGAAGCTTTTCATTCTTCAGCACAGCCAGAACTTCATCAGCTGCCCCACAAAGAATATCTCGAGGCTGAAGAAAAAATACAAATAACATATACAACAATAATATGTAAAGGACACTGGCCAGCTTTGTGACAATAGAAAGTAAAGAAGCATAAATCTTCAAAACTACAGGAGTGGGAGATGTGGCTCAAAAGTTAAGAGTACTTGTTGCTCTTGCAAAGGACCTGGGTTCAATTTCCAGCACCCACATGATGGCTCAAAAGAATCACAACTCTAATTCCAGGAGATCTGAAGCCTTCTTCTATCACCAAGGGTACCAGGGAAACTTAGTGTGCATACACACATGTAGGCAAGAGAGTTATACATATAAAAAACAAGCAAGCAAATCTGCAGCAGCCTAGGCTTTGAACATTCATTAATGGAACACAGTGGCACATGCCTGTAATCCTAGCACTTGGGAAGCAGCAACAAGACCAAAGTTCAAGACCATTCTTGCAACTATAGTAAATTGGATGTCGGCTTGAGCTACAGGAGACCTTGTCTCACACAAACAAACAAAATAAAACTTCAAGACTAGAGGGAGCTGCTGAGGATTTAACAAAGTGTTGCCACATGTGCTTAAAATTCATGAGGTCCTGAAGTCAGTTGGAACACTTAGAGGTGGAGTAGGTAGGTGGTCTTCTGAAGCAGAGTACAACTTGCACAACAGCTTGCCACACTTTTCAAGGTGGAAGAAGCACTCAGCAGCCTGCCTCTGTCCTGTCACATTTCCACTGATTCTTTGTTCACACATCCTCTATTCCTCACCTCACCAGAGAACTCATAAAGGCTTGCGATCTAATCAGAAACATGCAGTGATTCAGGGCAGATATGGGGTATGGATCACTTGGATTCACATTTTGACAAATACTATCTCCTTGACTTAGGTATCTCCTGTCTCTCTTCTATTATACTGAAAATGAATGCCAACAGCACCTATTCATAGTTAACATGCTGTTCTATATATACTAAGTGCTAATTTCTGCAAAGTGGTATTGACCTCCCCATCCTGCTGGGAAAATCTAGAGATAAGATTCTTCTGGTTGGACTAGCAAGATAGCTCCTCAGGTAAGAGTACTTCCACCAAGCCCAATTGTTTGATCCCTGAGTACCCAACAAAGACAGAACAAACTATTAAAGTTGTCCTGACTTCCATAAGTGCAGGCGCGCGCACGCACACGCACACGCACACGCACACGCGCGCACACACACACACACAGAGAGAGAGAGAGAGAGAGAGAGAGAGAGAGAGAGAGAGAGAGAGAATATAAATATATGTAACTAATAATTCAGCCAAAATTCTTATTCTTCCATACTCTTTCTCTTTCCTCCTCTGGTTGCCTCACCTGATCTCCGAGAGCAGCCTGGATGAAGCTTAGCAGCACCTCATAGGTCTCCCGGGTCTCTTTAGTTTTGGGCTTATAGATGATGCCTACCATTTCATCAATGCCCTCTGACAGAAGAGTATAACCTTTCATCTTGTTGATGTCGTGCCGGTCCTCATCACGTTTTCTCCTCCTAAAGGACATACAACATGATGCTGAATGGGAGAACTTTCCATTCCCAAGCCAAGTTTACCCTTTCTATATATCTAATATGTGAAGGCAGGGACATGAATCAAAATAAAAAACTCCTACCCGACCTTAATTATTTGAAGAAGCACTTCTTTATGGGGCATATTTATAGAAAGAAAATCTGTCATCCTCTGATATGGTGTTACAATGAGACACAGTCTCCATTATCTTAAAATGTACACCTTCTTATATCCACAAGATTTTATAGTATTATTTAGCCTTTTTTTTTTAACCTTAGATGCATCCATCACCTTTTAGTAGTGAGAGAAACTAGGCTCCAGTGGAATCTACCTCTAATGACTCCCAGTAAATAACTACAAAAGACAGGCTGAAAACTGAAGGACCAAGGAACAATATTTAAGCTCTTCTAAAACACAACCACTCAAACCAAGCAGGGCCTGGGGATTGTTATGACTTCATAGTAAGAAAGAAGAGAGGGCTGGAGAGATGGCTCAGTGGTTATAAGCACTAACTGCTCTTCCAAAGGTCCTGAGTTCAGTTCCCAGCAACCACATGGTGGCTCACGACCATCTGTAACTGATGACTTCTGGTGTGTCTGAAGACAGCTACAGTCTGAAGATGAGCTACAGTGTACTCATATAAAACAAAATAAAATAAATCTTTAAAAAGAGATTGAGAGAGGCGGGGGAGGGGAGGGGGGGTGGGCAGGCAGGCAGGCAGACAGACAAGACAAACAGACAGACACAGGAGAAAGAAAACACAATTTTCCAGGAGGTGGTAGGAAACAAAGGATGGTGGATCTCTAAGTTTAAGGCTAGCCTGGTCTACAGATAAAATATCCTGTTTTGAAGAAAGAAAAGAAACAAAACTAAAAGAAAAGCAAGGCAAGCAGGCAAAATAAAATTAGTATTTAACTTTTGAAATGAATCCACTAACATGAAAAGACAACAGAAACCATTAGGAAGTAATGGGCAACAAAAGAAGAAAGAAGTTGGGGAGAGAAGTTTGTAACAATGTGGTGGAGCTGAATTACTGAGAGGAGATTAACCAGAGTCCTGAAAACAGTTAGGGATGGGGTTGGAGAGAAGGCTCAAGTAGTTTGGCCCAATACCGCTTTCCAAGAGGACCCAAGTTCGGACCCAAGTTCGGTTTTCAGCCCCACACTGGGTAACTCAAAACTTCCCATAACTCAAGCTCCAGGGGATCTCAAACCATCTTCTGGCCTCTACATAGGCACTTGCATGCATGTGCACAAACCCACACAAGCATACACATGCACATAATTAAACATAAAACAGATCTTTTAAAAAAATAGCCCGAAAAAAATTAACATCTATGAATCAGAAATATGTCAGAAAAGCTATCAGTAGATTTTGTTCCACTTCATTACACCTAAATCCAAAGAAGCTTTAACCCTTGAAGAGGTTTTTGCTATGTTGTGCACACACCACTGATCTTCCATACAAACTTGAGCAAAACTACTGCTCTAATGCTAAAGATGGGCTTTACATTAGATGGAAAAAATTGCATCCCCTTAGTACTTACTTGGCCCGTCTTTCCTCCTGCATCTGTGGTTTGGTCCGTTGAGCCTTATCTCCCATTCGGGTTCCCTCCAACTTCCCAACCAGGGACAGAACCTCTCCGGTCGGTTCATCCCGGCGGGTCCGGTCAATGAGAGAGCGGTCAGCTTGGAGCACAAGATTTGAGTTCTGAAAAGATCATACTTTATCAAAACTTTGATACATAGTTTTGAATCCTGTTATTACAGTGACACCCGAAGATGGAAAAACACTGGGATAAAATAATGCTTTTTGTTTGTTTGTTTTGGTTTTGTTTTTGTTTTTTGAGACAGGGTTTCTCTGTATAGTTCTGGCCGTCCTGGAACTCACTCTGTAGACCAGGCTGGCCTCGAACTCAGAAATCCGCCTGCCTCTGCCTCCCAAGTGCTGGGATTAAAGGCGTGCGCCACCACTGCCCGGCAAAATAATGCTTTTAAGAAGAAACAGTATAACATTACACTATGCACGAGCACTATACTGTCTGATAAGGTGAACGACCAGCGTTCCTAACAGCATCCACAATAGCCCACATTTGGGTAAAATATTGGGCAGATTGAGGGTAACAAGAAGAAGGAGAGAGTTTGGCGCTGAGGAGACTGGAAACAAAAACCAAGTCGGGTTATTCCTTCGTGTTTTAATCCATCCTTCACCCAGCTCTGATTTCCCTCTCAAGTGTTATGGCTATCCACGACTTCACCTTGCCCGCAACCCTCCTCCGAGACTACACGCACCGCCTTGTACTCGTACTGCAAACTGCGGGCAGTCACATCCGCCATAGCTGCCGATGCTCCGGGAACTCAGGGTTCCACTCTTCCTCACGGTGCGAACCGGGAACTGAGGGTTCCACTCTTCCTCACGCAGCGAACCGTCTCTGCAAACCGCTCTGGCCCAACACGTACAACGCAGGGCAAACGTACGGGACAGAGAAAAGAGACGGACTCTTTTCCGCTTCCGGGTCGCTCGATTAAAATTGAGACTTTCCGGTTACTACGCACGGCTTCTGGGCGGAGTTTGCGGACGATAGTACATCCGGGTCAAGGATTCCAGTGGCCGACGAGACACACGGGCGTGCAAACTGTGGTTCCAGGCATCTATATGTGCTACAGAGCCAAGGCCGAACCCCATAAGAGTATGATGTTAAAAGTCCCTTTCTGTAATACTTTTGATTTCTCATACCAGCCGTCCTATGAGGCAGGCAGACATGCAGGCAAACGGAAACTAAAGAGCTCCATTTCTGGATAAGGAAGCTGAAGGTTCAAGCAAGTTAGCATGTGTCTAGTAACTGACTAGATTTCTGTTCTGTATTGAGAAATTGAGGGAACGCTCCCTGACCTATTCAACTCACCCCAAACCCGTTTCCGCAAGACTCTCTCCTATGTCAACTGACTAACGGTAGAAGAAGAAATATTTGTGCCCAATCATTTGTCACAGCCTATGTCAGGATTTAGGCATGCGGATTATAGCGTGTGTGTGTGTGTGTGTGTGTGTGTGTGTGTGTGTGTGTGTGTAATTTTGTCCTCAATGTGTCACGAATGCTTTACTAAAGAGATATGAAAAATAGATCATATGTATGGAAATACTATTCAGTTTTAGTAAGTAGTAGTGGTACCTTTTTTGTAAAGGTCGTATTTAATAATTATTAAATTTTTTTAATAATTTTTAATAATTATTAAATTATTTAATAATTCTCTACATAACACTATAAGCAAAACAGCAAGTTCTGCTTTCCCTTTATGTTTAATAAGCATTAATGAACCTTAAGTCTGTGTCTTAATCCATCCAGCCATTATGCTGGCAATTTTTTATTTGGTTTATCATTTAAAATTTATTCTATGTATATGGGTAGTTTTGGCTACATGTATGTTTGTGTATCATGTACACGCAGACCTCCAAGAAGTCCAGAAGAGGGTGTTAGATCATTTGAGACTGGAACTACAGATAGGTTGTGAGTTGCCAAGTGCATGGCGGGGTTGGAGCCAAGGTCTTCTCAAAGAGTAGCCAGTGTTCATAACCATTAAGCCATCTCTCTAGCCCTTACCTGGTTTTTGAGAAAAGATCTCCTGGAGTCCAGGGAGGCTTCAAACTTGCTATCCAAAGACTTCTCTTGTGCTCTGGATCCTCCTGCCACCAACTCATAGACACTGTGGCTGCAGCTATGGACTGCTGTGAGCAGCTGCATCTTATCATATTTAACAGTAATAGCAGCATAGTAACACTAGTTGGACTCAGTTACTTCTTTTCTTCTTTATTAGTAGGAAGAAGTTTTATCATTTAGGGGCCTAAACATAGTTACCTTCCCAAATGGAATTCCACTTGGAAGATATAAAATAAATCCTTGTCAATTTAAAAACTGAATGTTATACTGAAAATAAGAGAATTATTTTATGAAAGTTTTGATAGTTTTGAATAATTTTTAAAGTTATGATGTTTTTGTATGTATGTATGTATGTATTTAATATATGTGAGTACATTGTCACTCTCTTTTTTCTAATTTTGTAATTATATTTATGTACAGAAAACTCAAGTGTACATTTTTAACCCAGTTTAGTGGCGAGTTCTTTAGCCTTTGCCTTTTCCAGCTTGGCAATGCGAGCCACAGACTTAGGACCCAAGACATTGCCCCCAGCCTGGCCTTTCCCTTGATGATACAGTAATGCACCCCCATCCTTCGACACAGGGCAGGCAGGAAAACCACCAGCTCAATGGGGTCTACATCATGGACAATCACCACCAGCTGAGCCTTCTTGTTCTCCACCAAGGTGGTGACTTTATTGACTCCTGCTCGGAGGACAGGTGGTCCCTTAGTTGGAACGTCCCCTTTGCCAGCAGCTTTCTTCTCAGCACGGGAGAGTAGCCTTTGCTTCTTCTCTTGCTTTGTCACTGGCCTGTACTTGTGGGCAAACTTAAGCAGATGAGTAGCTGTTTACCTGTCGAGGGCCTGGGTGAACTGGTTAGTGGCAGGAGGTACTTTGAGCCGCTTATAGAGGATGGCTCTTTGCCGCTGCAGCTGCAGCCTGATGTATCAGGGCCACTTAATGAAGCCTCTTAGATCTCTTTTGGGCTGGATGTCGTGCCCAATGCAGAAGTTCTTGGCCCTTTTCTCCAACAATGGATTGACCAACTTTTTGGCCTCCTGTTTCTTGAGGATGGCAGGGGCCGCGGCCACCTTCTTCCCCTTGGCCTTCTTTCCTTTGGGCATCTTGCTCAGCTGGAGGAGAGAACACTGTCACTCTCTTTAGACACACCAGAAGAGGGCATCAGATCCCATTACAGTTGTGATGGTTGTGAGCCACCATGTAGTTGCTGGGAATTGAACTCAGGACCTCTGGAAGAGGAGTCAGTACTCTTAACCATTAAGCCATCTCTTTATCCCCTCTGAATAATATTTTTAAAGTATTTGCTTGTATTTTCTGTTGTATGGGTGTTTTTTCTGCCATCTATGTAACACCACCACACCAGTGCCTGGTGTCCATGAAGGTCACACAAGAGCACCAGAGTCCCTGTAACTAAAGTTATAGTTGTTAACTGCCATGTGGGTGCTGATTATTGAGCCTAGGCATTGCGCAGGAGCAGCAAGTGCTCTTCACAGCAGAGCCATCTCTCCAGCCCTATTTTTTATTATTATTATTATTATTATTATTATTATTATTATTATTATTATAGGTTGGAGAGTTGGTTTAAGGAAAGGATATCTAGATAAGCAAGTAATGATAACAAAAGCATGGTGAGAGATAATATCTTCTTCATATGTAGTTACACTAAAACTAAGATTAGTTTTATCTAATTTTAATGGGTGTCCATGTATGATGTGTGCAAGGCAGAGTATGACTTGTGTGGTGGTGTAGCCGCCCACGGCCACAAGTCAACTGGATTCACCTGAAAGGGGGGCTGGGAATGAAAGGGGAAGGACGGCGAGAAGAGATGAGGCCAAGACAAAGTTCTCTGATCAAGGCCCAAAGCTTTAATGTTCAGCTCTCAATTTAAAGGGGAAGACCCAACCCACAACCCCTCCTGGTTTCAGATGGGTGGGATAATCCATAGTCCATTCCAGGTCACGGTCGGAGATGTCTCAAGGCAAGCCCAGGGGCAGTTCTGCTGTGTTCCGGGCAGCCAAGGTGGGTAACTCCACCTAGATCCCATCACTTGACCTTGCTGTGGCAACCAAGGTCTCTCAGTCCTGCTCATGGTGGGGGGAAGGTACATGGTGGGATGCAAATGCCACAGTGTATGTTTAGCAGTCAGAGGACAACTCTATGACATCAGTTCTCCCATTTCACTTTTATTGTATGTGGCCTCTGGTAATTGAACTCAGATTTGTGCAGCAAGCACCTTTAGCCACTGAGCCAGCCCACTGTCCCTGCGTTATTTCTTATCATTTAGGAAACACACCAAGGAAAATTCCAGGTAACTTAGACAATTTTTAAAAATATATAAATGTAAAAAGATTTGAGAGGTATGGGAAGAGAGATGTATAAATGTTGTGAGGGGGGTTGAGCTCTGTTTGTATGGCGCTCAATTGCCACTGTGATTGAAGCTGAGACTCAGCTCTCCTGGAGTCCATTTGGGTGTGTCCTCAGAAGTGGGCAAAAGCTTGAGTTGGGAAATATAAATCTAAGATTTAGCTCTTGAAGTTTTGCAAAACAAGTGGTTAGAGGTACCTGAGAGAGAGGTCTCTTTTCTATCCAGGGTTAAGGGACTCTTTGATGTGGTGTCATTTGTAAATTGATGAGGTCACCATCATTCACTTTTCCCCCTTCCCTTCTCCCTCTTGCTTCAGCCCTGGTCCCTCTTCCTCTGGCCTATTTATTGATTATTTATTATATGTAAGTACACTGTAGCTGTCTTCAGACACCCCATAAGAGGGCATCAGATCTCATTACAGATAGTTGTGAGCCACCATGTGGTTGCTGGGATTTGAACTCATGATCTCTAGAAGAGCAGTCTGTGCTCTTAACCGATGAGCCATCTCACCAGCCTTAGCGTTCAGTCTTGCTCATTATTAGTTACCTGTTTCTTAGGAAGCCACTGGGGGGAATCTAGAAAGAAGTTTGAATTCTTTTACATATGACAAAGATAATTTTTTTTATCCTTGAAAGTTATATTTTCAGCTGGGTGGTGATGGGACACGCCTTTAATCACAGCATTTGAGAGGTAAAGGCAAGTGGATCTCCGTGAGTTCAAGGCTAGCCTGGTATACAAAGCAAGTTCCAGAACAACCAAGGCTACACAGAGAGACCCTGTCTCAAAACAAAAAAGTTACATTTTTGCAGGGTATTGGTGATGCAAGCCTTTAATCCCAGCACTAGGGAGGCAGAGGCAGGTGGATCACTGTGAGTTCGAGGCCAGCCTGGTCTACAGGATGAGCTCTAGAACAGCCAGGGCTACACAGAGAAACCCTGTCTCCAAAAACAAAGTTCCATTTTAATTTTTGACCTGTGTAGAGGTCAAAAGAAAACTTTCCTCCTTTCACTTTGTGGGTTGTAAGGATTGAACTGGGGTCATCAGGCTGAGCAGTAAACACCTTGACATCTTGCTGTCGCCAGTTATGACTTTTTAAAAGCTCCTTATATAAGTATAGAAGGCCTCCCTTTAGCAGAAACTTCTGCAGAATACAAATATCTTCTGTACTCTTGTTTTTTTATATAACACTCAGTAATTATTTTACAAGGAGATGTTTCCCAAATAGTTGAGTTCTTACATTTAGAACACATGAAATTGAGATCTCAGAGTTTGTACTGCCTGTCTTCACAAGTGCCACTGAACAAAGGCAGAAACTGAATCTTTAAAAGTGGCCATTATGGTCTGTAGGGATGGCTCAGTGGCTATGAGCATTTACTGGTCTTCCAGAAGACCCTGGGTTCGATTCCCAGAACCCAGTTGGTGGCTCACAACCATTTGAAACTTTAGTCCCATGGGATCTGATGCCTTCTTCTGGCCCCTGAAGGCCCCAGGCATTTGTGAGGGTGCACAGATAAACATGCAGGTAAAAAGACCCATACACATAGAATAACATTTAAATAAAAAATAGAGCTTTATTCAGAGTGCCAGATATCTGGAGAAGCAATAGAACAACATCCCCCAAATTGGCTTTATCTCCCATCTGCAGCCAGCAAACTTTATGGAGGCAGTCAGTCATTCCAATGTTTATTCTTGCCCCTCTGGCTAGGTGGTCAGCCTTGGCATTGAGATCCATCATGTTGCACTTCTGTCCTTATTGTCTCCTGCTCCTGCCTGTTACTGTATTTCTCCATGCAGCATGGGCATGGACAACATGCTCTGAAGGTCTTGGTGACTTGCATTCTTCCTAGTACACCATCAGGGTTCCTGGTTAACACAGAACAAATATAGTTAGTAGTGTGTACATACTGAGTGACTTACATTTGTAAATGCAAGATTCTTTTCCACAATATGTAATGTAAAAGTACTTTTATAATGTATAATATGATAGCATCCTGGCCATCACCAATCTCACCTATCATTCTCCACAGTAAGTAGTAACTTTTCTGTCTAAGATCTTCATCATGTATGGATGGCATTCTGCCAGCATGTATTGATATCCTGGCTTTTTACCAGTAAGAGAATTTTCTGGCATAAAGGTGTAAGCTAAGGGAAACCATAAGCAATGCCAAGCAGTTGTACTGATTTAAATTTTTAAAGGGGGCTGGAGAGATGGCTCAAAGGTTAAGAGCATCTGTTGTTCTTGCAGACTGAGTTTAATTCCCAGCACCCACACAGTGGCTCACAAACCTCTGTGATTCTAATTCTATCAGATCTGTGGGCTTCCTGAGCACTATACGAACATGGTACATGGACATGCATGCAGTCAAAACACTCGTACACATGAAATAAAAATAAATCTAAATAAAAAGAGTCTACAGTCAGATGGTAGTGCATGCCCTTAATTCCAGCACGATGGAGGCGGGGCAAGTGGATTTCCATGAGTTCCAGGACAGCCAGGACTGATACACAGAGAAACCCTGTCTTGAAAAAACAAAACGAACAAATCTATGATAGGTATTTGTATTTCACCAGAGAATGTTTGAGGCTAAGAAGCAGGCTTGTAATAGATCCATGAGGAAAAGGCTGGCAGAGTTCTCAGCACCTGAGGAAGCTAACTTCACAAACAGCATCTAAAGCAATCAAGTAGGTAGAGCTAACAGGATTGTTTCTAGATCTAACTGGAGGGGACTGGACCATATCATTCTCTGAAATGGATACTCCTAGATGTTTGTATCGAGAAAGGACAGCTTTAAAAGGTTTTCTCTCCCATGTGTCACCAGAAAGTTGTTTTACCTTAAAAGGACCTAGG
Source organism: Arvicanthis niloticus (assembly GCF_011762505.2). Lineage (NCBI taxonomy): Eukaryota > Metazoa > Chordata > Mammalia > Rodentia > Muridae > Arvicanthis > Arvicanthis niloticus. Next base: position 98,118,551 of record NC_047659.1, on the reverse strand, counting down.
ATAGCTACCAGAGAGGCAAAAGAGTAGCTCAAGAAGTTAGTGGATTGTTTTTTTTTGTTTTTGTTTTTTTTTTTTTTTAATGATGACATTCTGCCATGGGAAAGAAAAAATAGCATTTACACTTAAGCCTTAAGCATGGTTCATTGCTGTTTAATGTCCTTGTTTGAACATCTCTATAAGAAAAAACTGCTATGTGGTGGAAGAGAGGGAATGGACTTCCACATTTTGCCCTCTGACCTCCATGCAAGTTCTGTGGCACATGCATGTTCACATACATGTACACAATACAAACACAAATATAACAAATTATTTAAAATGAACATTATGTCTGTATAGACAACAATCATGGCAAATGTTCCCAGTTGTGCTGAACGGAATTCTTCAGTCTCAACCAGTCAGAGCCTTCAAGACTTTGGGGTAAGAGGCTCCTTCCTTTTCCCTTCCACATTCTGTTAGTAGTCTGTCTTTCTATCTTCCTCACGGGATTTATATAGTATGGGAATGTCTTTGCCTTCTAGGTTCTATCATAAAATAGACCATAACAATCTTTCTCCCTAGAATCTAGAATCTAGAATCTAGAATTTTGTTGTGCTTGGAGGTAAAGAAAGAAGGGAAGCCATGCAGAGAAGTACCAACTGGGGAGTGAGACTAACTAGAGGCTTCACAATTTATTTTTACTCCTGATACAACCTCTAAGGCCTTTTTTTGGTTAATTTCCTAGCTTTAATATCTTTAATTTTTATGGCTTCCAAGTTTTTGTTTTTAAATATTTAATATTGTCATTTTTGTGTATGAGTTTTCTGCCTGCATGTATAAATGTGTACTTGTTGTGGGGGTGGGGTGTTGCGGCCCGAGCTTCCCCACGATAGGTGCCAAAAATGTTGCAAGCTGCACTACCCCACGTTTGGGGGCCAAAATGTTGGGGACCACTCTATCAATGTTGGAACCCTCACTGCCAAAAGCCTTGGGGGCTAAATTGTTAGAGCCTGCACTGCTCCAAGCTGCTCCAGTCGGAGGGTTGGGGCTCAGCAAGAGAGAGAGTGAAGATGGACGTGAAGAATGGAGACCAGAGTGTGATTAAATCCTGTTTATTCTTCAGTCTCTCTTCTTAGTCTAAGCCCACACTCTTGAGTTCCTGGTCCCCAGTTCCTAGTCCCTAGTGCCTCCAAGTTCCAAGTTCCAAGTTCTAGTCTCGAGTCTCATCCAAGTACAAGTGTCTAATCCTAGTTGCCTGTCTCGAGTCTCAAGTGCCTATTACTACTTCCAAGTTCTTCCTCCAAGTGCCAAGTGCCTAATACCTAATAATAATTTCTTCTGTCTGCCTCTCGCCTTTTATATGTCTCATTTCTAAGCCACATCTCTAAGTCACACCCTTAAGTCATGCCTTTAGGTCTTGTCTCTAAATCTGATCTCTAAGTCACACCCTTAAGTCACACACCTTTAAGTCTCACACATCCAAGGGAAAATCTTGGGTATCTAAAACAAGATGTTATCAGAGTGTGCTCAGCTGTTGTAGGCTATTGTAATCAAGTCTCTTGTCAGGGTATATGGCTCAGGATGGCTGCAAGGATGATAGCCGCCTTCTTTCGGCTCCCCACAGTGGGGGTGGGGCCTGGTGCCAGCAAGAGTCAGAAGAGGACTTTGGATCCCCTGGAACTGGAGTTAAAGACAATTGTGAGCCACCCTGTGAGTGCTGAGGACCCAATCCAGGTGAAGAGTAAGAAGTGCCCTTAATCACTGAATCACCTCTCCAACATCAATTTTTATTTTTTGTAAATTAGAAAATCCATCATTTCTATTCTTAAACATTTTAAAATTCAAATTAATCTAGGCTTCTATAATACTTATATCTATTCCGGGTACTTCTAGCTTATAACATGCTAGAAGTTATAAGGTTATAAGGAAGTTATAAGGAAAAGTAACCAGGTTATTGCACCGAGCCTGCTGGTGTGAAATGAGGGGGGAGTGAGGATGGTTATAGGAAAGATGGAAAGAAGACTCAGAGACAAAAGTTAGAATTGGGAGGGCTGCAGGTTGATACCATATCAGCCTTGAGTTTACTTTTCTTAGCCTTTTTATACTTTACAGTGGCATGGGAAACAAAGTTACAAGCTAGCAGAGAAATCGGCTGACATACATAGGATATCTGTTCCCATCTGGAGGCCTAGGCCTGGAATCCACACCTCTGAGACTTGCTGCTGAATAAGCTCATCCTTTCTAGTTCTTTCCAAACTATTCCTCTTCTAGCTGACTAATTCAATTTGGCTTCTCTTTTGGCCTCTGACTTTTTGTACTGCTTGGCTTCAAACTAACTTTAGTAATCTGTTCTGATCTTCTGGCTCCTTATTCTCTAGTTCATTCTGTCTTCACCTGTGTCCAGCTTGCTCTGTCTGCAATCTGTCTCTATACAACTGTCCCTGTAAGGCCACCTCCTTCCTCTCTTTCTCTGCACTGTTGTCTCTTAAGTAACTTTTATTTTCTCTGTTCTTGTGAGAGTTGGGCATGTTTTATTCTGTCAAATCTTTCTCTGACTCATCACTTTGCCACTCAATTAGACATCACTTTCAAGCATGGGTACTTCCTTCTACAAACTAACTCTTCCTTTATGGTTGGTATTAAAGGTGTGTGCTAAGACTGAGCCACACCACAGCTTAAAACAGTTTTTTTTTTTCAGTAAATAATACAATCTCAGGGTTCACAGTGTGATTAACTATACTGCAATACAAATCAGATACATCATATGTTCTCCTCTGTGGAAACTGTAAAGCCAAGTTAACTCTACTTACATTTCCCCAAATACTTGTGAGTTTATTAATCATAATCATCAAACAGCTGGAATATACCAACAGGGAGGAATTCTCCAAACAGTCCCTCCTCCATTTTCCCCATGAAAAAAAACCTTCCCTATCCTAATAATGGGATCAGGTTTCTGGGCTGCTCATGGGAACAGCTCCTCAGCTCTCATCTGGAGGTCACTTCATCCTATTGTGTCCCTGCCTGGTCCTACATTTACACCTGGGAAGGCTGAGTGACTAATCTTTATTAGTGTCTTCTTGGCTGAGTTAGTAAGGTGTCTTCCAACCAAGACATGGTGCCTGTTTTTTTTTTTTTTTTGGGGGGGGGGTTCTATGAGGATATTACCCTATGAGGGTATTACACTTTCTGTAACACCTCTGTACTATTAGGGCAGAGGGAACAATGTGTCTTTCATGTCTTTGTGTGTTGGGCCCCATTTTGGTCCTGGTTTGGGCCTTGAGGACAAACCCAAGCCAGTGGCCTTGTAGGAGAGTCTAAGTCTGGTTCGAGTCTGAGACCTGTCTTAGTCACTTCCATACCAGGGTGACTCAACAGAACCTGTTTGGCCTTGCCTCTGCTTAGCTGTTGCTGATGTAGACTTTGCCATTGGCCTTGTCAGTCACCCCATACCCTCTGTCACTCTTTCCTGCCCCCTACGACATCTCACCCTACCAAAATTCCTCCTCCCTATGCTCCAAGTTTATATAAACAAGAGGCTGTTACATTAAAGTTGAGTTCCTGCTTCGACAAGACTCCCAGACAGGTGTGTTTCTTTGGGCCACCAACACTCACCATCCCGCTCAGCCTCATTCTGTTCAGCCCCGGAGAGACCCACTGGGACCAGGACCTCTCTCTCCTCTCACCTGGACCTGCTGGCAAAGAGCTGACATTTATGACCATTTGCTCATAGAATGCCTAAACTAAAAGTGGTAAGGTTGCAACAATCAAGAAAGGTCACAAAAAATTCAAAAGTAGATACTGGAGGAGTGGCAGGAAAAAGAAGCTGGTAAATAATTTAGGTTATTTATTTAGAAAAAAGCAAACAGAGCCAAACCAAATTATCTGAAAACAAAATAGGTTCCAAATAGCAGAATGCTCTGGTTTTTAAAAAATCCATATAAAATAGGATATTGTCTGAAAACAAACTAAGATTGTCAAACAACCAGCTCAGGGAAAACTAGTAGACTTTTAACTAAACTAAGAGAGGTCCCAAGCCCCAGGAAAACTCATCAACATCCAACATCCAAGCAGTAGGGCACTATGAATGGATGGCCACAGAGCATCCCATGCTGGTACCAGGTGCTAATCTGGATGACTTCTCTGGTAAAAGTGCATCTCCCCTTGAGGCTTGGTGTTCATTTGGGTGTCCAGATGGTCTCAATGCTCTTACCTCAAGGGGAATAAGAGATTTTTTTAGTGTAGCCTTGGCTATCCTGGAACTCTCTCTGTAGTCCATGTTGGTCTCAAACTCTGAGATCCACCTGCTTTTGCCTTTTGAGTGCTGGGATTAAAGGTGTGCACCACTGTACCTAGTTGAAATATTTAATTTTTAAAAAATAAGATTTATTTGATTCTATTTTATATGTACATGTGGTGAGAGGCCAAACCTACTCCATCTTAGAACCGGCCTCCATCTAAGAACCAGCCTCCATCTTAAAATGGGAAAGAGAAAGACAGACAGAGAGAGAGAGAGAGAGAGAGAGAGAGAGAGAGAGAGAGCCTGAGAACTTGTCCTGCAGCTGAATCCAAGCTGTACCCAAGTGCCAGGAAGGACCCCACAGTTTGTCCTTGTCTAGAGTTACTCCTTAGCTATTTCCTAGCAACAGTTAATCAAAGATTAGTCTGATTATTTCAGATACACTCTGTTTGTGATTGTATAGTCTTGCTTCAGAGCACCCACCTGTCAGCTTACAACAGGCATATTCATTTAGATGCTTGCCAGGCTGGACCCCTATTTACTGCCCCATTTACTTCCATTTCCTAGAAAACCTTGTCCCAACGAGAGTTCAGGGCTGCTTCACTAAACCATCCTGTGGACCAGCAGTGACTAAGCCCAAACTTGAGTTTATAATGTAGAGACCCTAATGTGATTACATTGGAAATGGCTTGTTGGTGGTCTTTTGGGGTTCATGAACACTTGTGGCACAACAGTGGTGCCTGGGGGAAGACAGAAAGGGTATCAGAATCCCTGGAAGATGAGTTACAGATGGTTGTGAGCAGCCATATGAGTACTGGGACCCCCTGACCTGGGTCCTTTGTAAGAGCAGCCAGTGCTCTTAACTGCTGAGCCATCTCTCCATCCCATGAATAAGTTTTATTTTAGCAGGTGAAAATGAGAGAACATGACCTGGGAATATACACTCAAGTTGTCACCAAAGCCATGTCTACTCTCTAATTGGCTATGTGAGATTTTTATTAGCTATAGAATGAAGACATTTCATGAATCCCACTAAGGTATTTACTAAATACCTTGATGGGAAACCACAGGCGGATGGGCTATAGTAAGCTGGGAAAACTGCTACGTTTCACATGCCGAGTCTTAGCTTTTTCCATTGGTAGAAACTCATGGCCTGCTAAGGATACATGTTAAAGGTTTTGATAGTCAAAGGATGTTAGGTCAGATACAGGGGTGGGAAATGAACATCATTCAGGGGAACTAAAAATAGCCTGATAGGCTCTGGCTCTCCAACATTTAATTCTCCACAATCAGTAAACTCATTCCAGTCATTTATCCTTTTAGCATCTTCAGCGCAGGTGTGGTTTATTTTGGGGGGACTTCTACTCAATCCTATCATCTAAATTGATTGCAGACATTTATGCTAATGAATTTTATTTATTTCTTCTTTGAGAACTGTATCCATAAGCATAAGTACTGCCAAAACTGATAGCAATTTTCAAGCACCTGATTATCATTGGAAAATTATTTGTATAATTACATTTAAAAAATTTTTTTCCAGACAGAGTCTCTCTGTATAGCTCTGACTATTCTGGAACTCATTCTGTAGACCAGGCTGGCCTCAAACTCAGAGATACACCTACCTCTGCCTCTTGAATGCTGAGATTAAAGACATGTGCCACCACTCCCAGCTCATAGTGGGTTTTTAATATTTTATTACTTTGTAGACTAAATGTTCCTAGTTGAAGGTCAGATGGAATCCCCACAATCCCAAAGCAGTGTTTAGAATGAGGATGGTTCTTTTTACTGTAGTGATCTCTGAAGCATCCTGCTGGAGCTGGAGCTTGAACTCAGAAAACACATCTGCTGCAAACTGACATCAGAGTGAAGCAGCCTCGCTTGTTTACTTTCTACAACATGACCAGAGCATTCAGCAGCTTCATAAGTCAAAGTTAGTGTTAAATATGGCGTCACCATGGTATAATTTCACCTACATTCAGTGTTTTGCTTTGTTTTATTTTTATTTAAAAAGTATCAAGTCTGGCAAGACATGGTGTTGCATGCCTGAAATTATAGACAGAATATTTTATGTATTGTACAGATGCATCATCGGTCAATTAAAAAAAAAACCTATAACTTATAAGCGAGGGTAGAATAGAAGGTGGGACATCTGGGAGGCAGAAAGAATTCTGGGATTGAGACAGGCACAGGAGAGTTGCATGGGAAGTTGTGACAAGGTGGATGTTTGGTACCTGAGCATGGGTAACCAGCCATGTGGCAGAATGTAGATTAAAATAAATAGGTTATTATAGTTATGATTCTAGTCAGAAAAGAGCCTAGTATATTGTTGGGAGCCGCAGTGAGCCATGTCAGTATCCGCCATTCCAAGATGGCGTGGACATCGTGTCCTCCTACTAGTAAACAATTATCTGCGCAGGTGCAAAGGCAGAAAGTCCACCAAAGTCACTGGCCAATCCCGAGGCGTAATATTGGGTGATGAGTGAACAGCCAATCAGAAGTGAATACGTCACTCTAGGGTGTATTTAAGCTGTACCTCTTCCTGTCTTTGGCCCTTCCGAGGTCTTTCACATTTGCTGATACAGAATAAAGCCTCGCTGTGGTGATACCCGAATTCTGCCTCTCGTGTTTCTCTTCCACAGGCGAGGGGGGACACGGGAGGCGCGCGCAACAGTATATGGCTAAGATATTTGTAAATTTGTTTTGAGTTTGAGTCTTATTTCTGGGAGCATGGGATGGGAGGAAGAACCAGGCTCAACTTCTGCAAACGGCTTCTAACTTATGGCAATTAGAACCCAAGCTTACAGCCTGAAAAGGCCTTTGAGGAAAGGTGGAAAGAGTCAGGCCAACCCATCAAGAGGCTTGGTCTAGTTAAAAAAGAACAAAAGCAGACCAAATCCTGAGGGCACAATGGCTGTGACATCTCCCAAGCATAGCACAGTTAAAAGCATGCTAGAGAGAGGTCAGCTTAAAGCCACAGGCTGAAGCAGCACAGAAGCACTGTGGGTTGAAAAGGCCTGGTCAGGACCAGCATAAGGCAGAGGAGCCCTGAGCTATCTGAACGGTGAGGCCTGGGCTAGCAACAACACAAGGTACAAAATAAAAAGCCCTAGGTGTCTGCACTGGTAAGGAATTAAATTTAAGATTTGTAAATTAAAGTCCTTAGGGAGAAGTTTGGAGATTACAAAACAAAAATGTTTTCTATATTTGGATGGAGGGAAGCACAAGGACACACTGTCTCTGGATTCCATATGATCCTGCTTTGATTATCAGCATACAAATGGCTGTCTACTCAATGATTACAGTCTGTATGTCCTCTTTGGGAGAGAGATTAGAATAACACAAACTTGGAGAAAGACAAGACTTAGAAATTAGATACTAGATTAGAGACCATAAAACAGAGGATGAAAGATCTTTAAATCAAAATAGGAAACCCTCAGAAAAATCCAATCTGAACCTTACAGTAACATTAAAAAGCATAGCTCTAGATGGGAAGGTTCCACAGGGGCTTGAGAAATTCGGATGGCAGCCCATAAAAATACAATATATTGAGTTAGGAATCTGGATTCTGCTTATTGGTGCTACCTTAAAGCAATGTCACACAATGGATTGTGTGTTTTATTTTATAGAGCTTACAGAATTGAGATATTTACACATGTTGATACAACATATAGTTGATACATGTTTGGCGTTCCAATGGACTTCTGCCTGGAGTTCTGAGGGGTATGATTCTGAAATTGCACATTTATTAGAGACAATGGCTATCTTGAAGATACCTTTACAGATTAAAACTGATGGTTCTCAGACATATAATCTCATTAAAATACAGCAATTTTATGGACATTATGGCATGAAGCCTATTCCAGATATAGTTTACAGTACTACAGGTCAAGCCAGTATAAAAAGACCTAACAGGACTTTGAAGGAAATGCTCATAGAAGGATGATATGGTATCTCCCAAAGGTGGTTTAAAATGTGCTTTGTTGACTTTACATTTTTCTAAAGTCAGTGAGACAGCTAGCACAACTGCTAAGATACACTAGATTTTAGAAAGGACTGATGAATTAGATCATGGAAGAAAGGAGGTTTGTATTGGGGAGGAGATTCTGCATGTCTTTCAACACAAAAGAAAAAGCTATGGGTTCCTTCCAAATTGATAAAAATCAGACATGACAGACAGAGACCTCCTGAAGATCTTGGCTGCAGAAAGAAAGAAGAAAATGAAAAAAAAAAAGAACTGGTAATGCATAATGTTAACTTCTCTATCAAAACAACTCTGAAACTGACTGGGAGATATATATCTTCAGAACTTCAGAGTTACATGGGCAATAAAACAGGATTCTCATGACTTATTATTATATTATCCTCCTTTCAAATGGCATGAATGGGGACTTATATTACAATTTGATTGCATAATCAAACTAACTCAAAAAGAAAGACAGATATCTTTTACCTGCTCAGACGGAGATCAGACAGCCATCTTTGACTAAACTGTGCACCTTGCATGTTCCATGCATTATTGGTACAGAACTATGTATTACTTGTAAGAATTAATGTTTTCAGAAAATAACAACCAGGGAAGCAGCTGTGACAAATCTACTCTCAAGGATGCTGGGACACCTGATCCTGCCTCAAACTGCTTCAATGTCATTCTTCAGGAGACTTGCTTTCAAAACAGCTTTAGAAGCTGGTGACCCCAATCCAGCCTTACAGGCTATTCCAGTCAGGACTTCATTTAAGCCTGAATTTTCTCTGCATACAGAGACTCAACAACAAATTATGTCAGCTGGCTTTTTTTTTTTTTTGACTTAACAGTTTTTCCAATGTTTGCCTCCCCCCCAAAAAAGAATTCTTTACCCCAATTCAACAGGAAGCAATTATAAGAAATCATCATCCCAGTTCCTTAAATTGAGGTGGATGGCTTTGTGGCTTTGATCATTTTATGAATTATAAATATGTTGTCATTTTAGGGCATGATTACAAATAATTATGGTCTTGGACAGGGAGGAAATGAAATAAGGAGCTTAGACTCAGGGATTTTTGTCTTCCTCTTTTCTATTCTTTTCTCTTTCTTAGATAAAGGGAAGGGGGGTTGAGAAGAAAATGGGGGAATATAGAATTATCATGTAGAAATAATAGAATAAAAGGGTAGGTTATTGCATCTACTCTTCAATTTAGAGCAATTGCTATTCTCAAATAAGGTTATTTTTGTTTACATTGATATGAATTATTGTATATTGGTATAGATTTAAGATTTTCATTGATATAAATCTTTGTATATTGATCCAAAATTTTAAGGTTAATTTTGTTACAGCATGCTATATATTATGTTTTAACTCTTAGATAGGCATTGTGCCTATACAACTTTTTCAGAAATACAAGGTTTAGTTCTTTTAGTTTTAGTCCTTTTAATAGCTGCTATTACAAACTGTTTAAGATAAATAATGCAAGTTAATAATCAATCAAACTCATGGTCTTGTCAGATACTAGTCTAGATTATCACAGAAATACACGTCCTCAGTTGAACAGATAATAACCAAGAATAAGTAAAGTTTGCTTGCTCAGATATGCTATAAATAAATGGTCTTCAAAAACCTCAAGAGACTACAGAATATGGCATTTAAACATGTTTTTATTAATTTAAGATCTCTTTTGACTATGTGACAGGTCTGCTCCTGACAGTACTCCCATTCCACTTCAAAGAAGATGATGAGCATCAATAACCTCCACACGGAGTTGCTTCAATCATGGCAAACTAGCCACTGGGCAAAGAAAATGCCCATGCTCAACTACAGACGAATCTGTCCAGAAAGGACCATCAGACACAGGGAAGTTAACTGCCCAGCTCTGCCAATTCTGGTAAGGAAGTCCTACATAATTCCTACTTCACAAAAAGTTTGTCAGATATATTGGACCAGAAAGCTGGAGATGGATGCTCCAACATTATGGAGATAATTCTGGTTAACTGTCCAGGCAACCAACTGTCTGTCATTTCTATAATTTTTAGAAGCTGCATCCCTGTATTTCCTACATACTCAGTTAATATTTATTCTTTCTTGGGTCTCTGATGGAATTGAAGATTAGATAATCCTAGTCTTACTATAAGCTTAAATTGTCGAGGATTTAGGAAGATGTTCTAGGTCTAAGAAGATGTATTTAAGTTGATAATGCAAATTAGGATAGAAACTGATTGAGGTACAGAACTTTGAACTCACCAGAATAGGATAGGTAATAGAATACTTTCTTCAGACTTGCCAAATACCAACAGACTAGACTTTTGCATAAAACTCTTACTTTATAGTTCCATAATTGTATAGTTTTATACAATTGTATTCAATTCATATTTGAAAGAAAAAGAGCCTTTTATTGGACTAAAATGGGGAATTATAGAAAAAATATCTTATGTATTATATGGATACATCACTTGTCAATTAAAAAACCTATCGTCTATAGGAAAGACTAGAAGGTGGGACACATCTAGGAAGCAGAAAAAATTCTGGGATAGTGCCAGGCATGGAAGAGTCACCAAGGAAGATGAGATGAGATGGGCACATGGTACATGGGCACAGGTAACCAGGCACATGGCATAATGTAGGTTAAAATAAATGGGTTATTTTAGTTATGATTCCAGTCAGAGAAGAGCCTAACTATATGGCCAAGGTATGTGTAAATATATTTTGAATCTGAGTCTTATTTCTAGGAGCATGGGAATGGGAGGAAAAACCAGTGCAAGCTTCTACATGAAATCCCAGCCTTTGAGAGGTAGAGGCAGGAGGATCACCTCAATTTTAAGGCTGGCTTGCTGTACACCAGGAACTCAGAGACAGTCAAGGATACACAGTTTCAAACAAAAAAGAAAAAGTATCAAATCTACAAGTATTTTCGAAAAGCATTTACTTATTGAAAATGTTTAATTTCTCAATTATGAATTAAAACAAGAGCTATAAAAACATACCACCACCAAAGCACTGGGTGAGTCTTACTGGTTATGCTTGCTTACTATGTATAAGGTCCTGTATTCAATTTCCATAGTCACATACACAGGCACACAGACCAAAACTACTAAGCCACTAAAATGTTGTGTGCGGGAGCCAACAGGTCAGTCAACTGGGAACCACAATTGGGGGACTTAGGATGATTATAGCAAAGGCAGAAAGAAGATGAAAGAGACAGATACGGGAGGGCTGATGGTCAATACTATGCCAGTGAGGAAGTGTATTTTCTCAGTGTCTTTTAAAGGCAAACAACACAAAGCATGACCAATTCTAGGAAGATAAACAATGACCACAAATGCTTACATGGCAAATTTATGATACATAATATCTATGTTTGACTAAGGCTATTTCCTTCAGGCTAAAACAATCTCTCAAGGATATATGCATAAGTAGAGGAACTTGGCAGTGTGTAATGCACGTTTTAATTAAAAACAAAGATAGATGTCAGTAGACTCATTCATGATTAATCACAAGCAAAAAGTCAGCCAAAGTTAACTCCAGATGTGCTCTCCATATGTCTGTCCCCCCTTTTATCTATACAAGCCAAAGCTATCTCAGCTATTGGTGTAGAAAGACTGTGCCTGTCTTAGGCATCCCCTCAAGAAGTGTAGACCTTACCCATCATCAGCACATGAATCCTAGCATTCATGCCCTGTTTTAGGTTGATCTACCTCTGAGAGACTCTTACCCATCTTTTTTTTTTTTTTTTTTTTTATCTATAAGATCCATGCACTTTATCTGTCACAAGCAGAAAGTTGTGCCTGTCTTAGGTTGCCATCTGAAACCACAGCTCTTATCGGTCAATGGCATGCAAATAATCTTGTATTTGTGGACTGTCTTAGGTTGAGAAGGCTTTTCAAGACAATCTCACCCATCATTGACTACCAACTTCTGCTAGGGAAGACATTGGAGCTTGAACTTACTTAACTCTGCTTTGACATCTGTAAAAGCTCTGATGATTTCCTTCAGAAGAACAGGTAAAAGACATGCCATACAAAGGATCATAAAGTCAAGTCCTGCTTCACCAAATAAGAGAGATGTAAATGAGAACCATGAAGGAAAAACAGCCTGTAACTTTTTCAGAATATCATTTGCAATGCTAGCAGTGTCAAAAGACATAAGCTTTGCATTTTTTTGTTTGTTTTTTTGTTGTTTTTCGAGACAGGGTTTCTCTGTGTAGTTCTGGCTGGCCTGGAACTCACTCTGTAGACCAGGCTGGCCTCGAACTCAGAAATCCTCCTGCCTCTGCCTCCCAAGTGCTGGGAAGCTTTGCATTTTTTAAACTTTTTTTTTTTTTTTTTTTTTGGTTTTTTTGAGACAGGGTTTCTCTCTGTAGCCCTGGCTGTCCTGGAACTCACTCTGTAAACCAGGCTGGCCTCAAACTCAGAAATCCGCCTACCTCTGCCTCCCAAGTGCTAGGATTAAAGGCGTATGCCACTACTGCCCGGCCTGCATTTCTTAAACTTACAACTTCATTGTACAGGGCTAACAAATCCAAAGAAGTATTAGTATTATGCCATATACCTTGAAAGTGCTTTTTTACTCGGGTCCAATTATGCTGACTCTCATTATACATTTTTGGGGTTATACAAATCCAGAGACATTGAGAATGACATTCAAATGGCTTCTGACTTCCATACCTTGTAGCTCACCTCCATGATCTACACTATATCATAAAGCGTCAATTCTTTGTTCTAGCTGTCTATCAAAATTCTCTTGTATGCTCAGGGCATTGGTTACATTTTCAGCAGGATGATTAACAAAACTATCTGTTTGTACCTCTTGTGCTAAAGCTAATGCAAAAGTAGTAGCACTGGCTGTAAGTGTTACGAGAGCAACACCACCAATGATCTTCCCAACCATGTGTTTGCTCCTTGCCAGAGTGTGACCTAATTCTTCCAATATTTATAAGCTTTTTTTCAGAATAATAATTTACAGGAATCATAATAAAAGCTGATTGATGTACTACCATTACAGATTGACCATCATACAGTGCAGAAACACAAGTGGACAAAGGAAAATTAAAACAAGAAACCTTGGACTCATTATCAGAGACAATAACAAAGGTAACATTCTCAATTAATAAAAGATTAGGTGGGGTAACACAGGATGTCACATTTGCCTTAACACCAGAACTGTTCCATTTATATCCACAGCTAACATAACATTATACAAGGCAGCTGCCAATTTCCAAATATGTCTCTGAAAATGTCCAGAACCAACTCTCCAAATGCTCACTGTCATCGCCTTTTGTCTAATATTGGATTGATTTCCAGATCAGCCCATGATTGAGTCGGAATAACTGGTCATACTAAAGGAATGAAAAGACTCATTACAATAACTTCTCCATTTTATTGATTTTTTTTTTTTCGAGACAGGGTTTCTCTGTATATCCCTAGCTGTCCTGGAACTCACTCTGTAGACCAGGCTGGCCTCGAACTCAGAAATCTGCCTGCCTCTGCCTCCCAAGTGCTGGGATTAAAGGCGAGTGCTACCACCGCCCGGCTTGATCTTTTGAAGGCAGGTTTCACAGTCTCTGTGTTCTCTGTCCCACGAGGTCTAAAATCCTGAGGCAAGGCAGGTTGTCTAGTCTGAGATACAGGCATTCCCATCTTTTTTTTTTTTTTTTTTTTTTTTTTTTTTTTTTTGGTTTTTTTGAGACAGGGTTTCTCTGTGTAGCCCTGGCTGTCCTGGACCTCACTCTGTAGACCAGGCTGGCCTCCAACTCAGAAATCCGCCTGCCTCTGCCTCCCCAAGGCTGGGATTAAAGGCATTCGCCACCACTGCCTGGCTAGGCATTCCCATCTTAATGCTCTGCACTGCAGTCTTAGAGATAATCTTTTTCTAAGTCTGAGGGTGCACAGAAACACATCCAGGATTGGTACTATTTCTAGTAAAACAAATAGGTAGTCCCTGGCCCATAGTAGTGTAATTAACTAATTTGGAATACTTTTTACTCTCAGACCAAGGAAATCCTAACAGCTGAGTATTATTAAAGGTCACAAGTACTTCTAGCTTTGACTATACAAAAGGATGTAGCAAAGGTATGTCAGGGACATATTCTCAGTACAGCTTCCCTGTCACCATCATCGAGGCACTCAGCAAGCTCACAGTCAACATAATTCTTTCTCCCAGCATCAGCACCACACCAATTGCTCTGGCAGCCACTGCGCTCCTTCAGCATCCTGAAAAAACAAAACAAAACAAAACAAAACAAAAAAAAAAAAACACAAGCCTCCCCATATTAATACCAGATCAGGACTATGCTGTATGCCAGTAAGCATATCCTTCCATTTCACCTGGGCATAAGTATACTGAGTTGTAGGATACCATAGACACTCAGCAGCAGAGAGTCCCTTAAAATCCAAGGTTGGGCTGGAGAGATGGCTCAATGGATAAGAACACTGACTGCTCTTTCAGAGGTTCTGAGTTCAATTCCCAACAACCACATGGTAGCTCATGACCATCTGTAATGGAATCTGATGCCCTCTACTGGTGCATCTGAATATAGCTACAGTGTGTTCATATACATAAAATAAATAAATCTTAAAAAAAAAGAAATCCAAGGTCAAAAATTCAAAATAAAATTTTGTGGTGAAGGAGTATACAACTCCTCCTTTTATTTTATGTAACTGATTTTTTTAGAGCACCACAGGCTCATTCCATAAATCCCTGTTCTTGAGGGCATGTAAAATTATGTATTTAATGTAGATTATAACTTACATTTTATAGATTTAACTCATATTTAACATTTAATGTATATAATTAATATTTAACATATATAATTTTATTTAAAGTATATAACATTTAATGCATATGATATTTATTGTATATATTAACATATAAAACTATATTCAATGTATATAATTTATATTTAATTTGTATTTTTTATATTTAATGTGTGCTTTATATTTAATGTGAATAATTTACATATAAACATGCATTGCAAACATGTGTCATTATTATACACATTTCAATATATATAATTTCTAACTTATATGATATGTTAGCTTATATATTTAGGGCCACCTGCTGGATTGGATTGGAACAGGTGGGTGTACTTATCTGGAATCCATCTGATCTCTAATCCCACTAGAGTATATGTAACATCTAATTTCTCATTAATGATAAAGTCTGCATTGGTCTCATGGATAAAAAGCAACAACTAAAGAGTACCAATAATATTTTGATTGAGAACTGAGGAAAAAGAAATAAATTGCCTTCAAAGCAATCATTTCTTGATATTTTCTCAATGTTGAGTCTCTAAGCAACTGTTCTCATCAAAGGGCAAAAGGTTTTAAACAAATCAAGGCTTTTATGTTGGCAGTTACTTCCTGTCTTCCTTTCCCCCCCCCCCCCACTTTTTTTTAACATCATGCCTGGCCAGTTTGTATCTTTCATTTAGTGTGGTGTGCTTGTGTGTTTTTTTGTGTGTAGGGTCCACTGCAAGGGTGTAGAGGTCAGAGGACAATCTAGAGTGTTAACTGCATTAGTCCTCACCCTCCACCTTCGTTTGAGACAGGGTCTCTGTTATTTCTGTGTTGTGCTCACCAGGCTAGCTTGCTCCTGAGCACGCAGATATTCCTCTGTCTCTATTTTTCATCTCCCTGAAAGAACAATGGGATTGTATCCTCTCCTGGATGTCTGTCCTTTTAGGAAGGTCCTGGGATTTAAACTTAGGTCATCATGCTTGCACAACAAGCATTTTTACTGACTGCACCATCTTCCCAGTCTCTCTCTCTCTCTCTCTCTCTCTCTCTCTCTCTCTCTCTCTCTCTCTCCCTCTCTCCCTCCCTCCCTCCCTCCCTCCCTTAACCACCCCCTGCTCTGTGTGTGTGTGTGTGTGTGTGTGTGTGTGCAGTCTTTGCAAACTCACCACCAGCAAAGTAAGAGTCCACACAAGGCAAGAAAGAAATGTGGTCCAACACAACTCAGTAGCTGGTGTTAGTTCAAAACTTCTAGAGTCTGACACAAGGCAGTTTATTTCAGGCATATTTAAGTACATTACAATTTGGAAAACAAGTTTCTGGGGTAACACAATCCCATGTGCATAAGGAGGCATAATTACATTGAAACTCTTCTCAAAGTACATGTCACTTTTTCCATGAAGATGGGTTCTAAAGATAGGCTGCACGTGTTATCTTAGAAGCCTAAGGGGAGGATCTGGTGTGGTCCCAGTCATACAGATAGCACAGAGGCCATCGAGACTATTAGTCACCTCCATTCCCAGCTTCTGGGCAGAGACCAGTTGTACACCCATGGAGGAGACAGCCCTGTACAGCATTTAGCATTCCTGGTTTCCCTAATGCTTGTCTGTGAGCACAAGGACCTTTGTGCTCCTAACACCTGTCCAGCCTTTGCAGGGACTCATATAGCCCAGACTGGGCTTATCCCCAACCTCAGATCTCCCAAAATTCTAGGGTTATAGTCCTGTGCTATGATGTCCAGTTTACAATGTAAGTTTTTAAAGGCCACAGCTGAATTTACTTCACAGAAAAGCAAGTATTCCTTGCTTAACAAGGGTAAATACCCACAATGTTAGAGTTCACTTGTTAAAATAAGTCAGGTTACAGCTTCCTTTCACTTGTCAATTGTAAAATAATCACCAATTAGCATGAACTATGGAGGGTTTCCAATTTATCCCACTACTAAGTTAACAAAATACAGGTTGGAATGGGCTGGAGGAACAGCTCAGCTGCTAAGAGCACCTCTAGGTGAAGTCCTGAGTTCAGTTCCCAGCACCAGTTTCAGGGGATCTGGTGCCTCTTATGATCTTCGTGGGCACTAGGCACCATATGTAGTGCACATACATGTATACAGATAAACACTCATACACATAAAAAGTAAAAATAGAAATACAACTTGGAGCTGGGCATGGTAGCACATGCCTATGATTCCAGCACTTGTGAGGCAGAGGTGGTGGATTTCTGTGTTCCAGGCCAGCCAAGACCTTATCTCCAAAACAAAACAAGTTGGGGAAAAAAGACAAGAAGACAAGGGGGTGGGGGGGGACAAAAGATGTTCACTGATAATGAGTTTTTTGTTAATTTAAGTGTGATCTTTAAGTGAGATAATAGTTCTATAGCTTGGTGGAATCTCCCCCCCCCCCTTTTTTAAGGTTGATTCACTTTTAAAAGTTTATGCGTGTTTTGCTCACATGAATGTATAGTCATTCTGTACCTAGAGTCCATAGAAACAGAGGAGGGTGTCAGGTTGTCAGATTCTCTGGAACTGGAATTACAGATAGTTGTGAACCACTTTGTAGGTGCTGGGAACCAAATGAGTGTCCTCTAGAAGGGTAAGTGCCCTTAACAACTGAGCCATCTCTCCAGCCCCCTTGTGGCATTTCTTTGTATGTATGTATGTATGTATGTATGTATGTGTGTGTTCATTTATTTACTGTGTATTGGTATGTTTGCTTGCATATGTATGTTTACCACATGCATGAATCACAGACAGTTGTGAACCACCATGTAGGTGGTAGGGAATCAACCCTGGGTCCTCTCAGAAGAGTAATCAGTGCTCTCAACCGTTAGGCCGTCTCTCCAGCTCCTTGCTGGCGTTTCTTAACATGTACTAAGCCTTGTTGAGCCTTCATACTTTATGAAGTTCTCTTTGCTATGGATGTAGGATCAGCAGAACTGTCTGAAAGCTTAGGAATTTTTAATTTTTGTTTTGTTTTGGTTTCAGTTTTGATTTTTGAGGACCAGGTTTTTCTGTGTAGCTCTAGCTGCCCTGGTGCTCTCTCTTTAGACCATGTTGGTCTTGAACTCAGAGAGGTGCCTGCCTCTGCCTCCTGAGTGATGGGATAACAGGTATGTGCTACCTAGCCTGGCTCAGTTTAGGAGTCTTACTTCTGTGACTAGTGAGTAGCAAACAAGGCTCCAAGGCAGGTCTTTGAGTGACAGATGTCTTTTTCTAAGAGTCACTTTGATTAGGGAAAGATACCTGATTTTGGGAAGTGATGTCTCTAGTGGTGTAGGCATATACCTGTGTATGTGCATGTGTGTGGTATTGCATGTGTATGCGCGTACCTGCCTCCTCTGTACCTGTGTGCTACATCGTCATCTTTATGGATCTCTACTTTGAGACAAAGTCTCTTAACAAAACCTTATACTAGCCACTGAAGCTCAGTGGATCTGCCTGGCTCTGTTTTTTCAACTTTGGGGTTAGAGGTGTGTGCCTGGGGACCCAACCTCATATCATCATGCTTGGGCAGCAGGCACTTTACCCAGATGAATCATCTTCCCATCGAGTGAGGCTTATTGGTGGTACCTAAAAACGTCTCGTTTCCGTTTTCACCTTGCGTACAGCCAGAGGGAAGCGAGAATGGTTTTTCCCAGTCAGTTCTTAATTTCGTCTTTCTCATCTCCCCACCCAAATTCTCAGTAAGCATACATTGTCCTGGTAGGAGGAACTTGGTGGGGGCCGGCAGCAGGCTCTTCAGCTTTGTGCCAAGGAAAGAAGCAGAACAGCTGTGAGCGGGTGGCCACAGGTGCTCTGCAGTCCCTTCAAACCCTAGGGGGGACGACCAGAAACAAAAGGTGTGAGCCCTTAGGGAGGGCCCCAGCTCTGGAAGTCTCTGCTCCGGGCCCCGCCTCTTGGCTTTGAGCAAGGGGTGGGGCTTGCCGGGGCGGAACCCCTGAGGCGGGAACCGCTGTGGATTGCTGGAGTCCGCCGCGACCAGCAGCGCGTGGTAGTCGCAGCAGTCCGCTGCCCATAGACTTTGGACCGCCAGAGACATGGTCCGTACCCAGAAAGAGCGTGTCGGGACGACTCCCGTAGTTTGTGCGGAGTATGAACTGGGAGCATCCTGTACGCCCGGAAGAAGGCAAGGGCGGCCAGGTCGCGCTGTCTCTTTAAGAACGCTCTCCTGCTGAGACCGTGAGTAAGGTGGCCCCTAGTCCCAGGAGAAACTTTTTAGTTTGGGTATTTAATTGGGTCAGGAGAGATGGGTGAGAAAACGTGGAATTTGGGGAAGTTACTAATCGTAGAGGGGGCCTTCACTTTGAAGCAGGGTCAGTGGCCCGGGTATTTTGAACAGGGCTCATGGAGAGAGCAATTGGGCTCAATTCCAAAGCGAGGAGAGCCCCTCACCTGAACTCAATGGCCATGGTGCACTGCCCTTCATGACTCAAGAAGCCCCATAGCTGGTGAATTACTGGGGTGAAGGCCGGAAGCTTCAGGTTTCAGTGGTTGGGCTGGGGGCCAGGGAATCTCTGCTACTGTCTATCAGTTGGGTCTTGGCCACTGAATTCCGCAGACACTTTGCTGGACCGAGAAGTGGAGCTGGACTGATGGCTATATGCTAGGCTGCCTTAGAACCTTATCACTGTAGTACCAAGGAGTTGGCAGCACAGGACAGAGTGGTGAGGTTAAGTGGTCTAATGACACAAGGTAGGGTTGTGAAGTCACAGAGGAAGTGGGATGCTGCAGCTAGGGACTGAGGCTGGCTACCCAAGGATGGGGAAGACATTGCCCAAACAAGATTCTGTATTTTCTGCCTGTGGAAGGGAGCCTCTGGGACTGGCAGGGCATATCTGGGGCCTGAGGTGGACCGATGAGTCGGGTGAGGCCACCCCACTGTAAGGCTACCCCTCCCCATATTATACTGGAATAAAAACAGTCTCATGTCCACCCTCTGGCAACCTAAACACCACCCACAGTATGTGGAAGGAAAGCGGTTGACTCAGGGTACATCCTATGGTCTCCACTTCCTTTCCCCAAGGCAGACCATTCTTGCTAACTCCGAGCTTAGCTCTATGCACTTTCTGTTCCTCTTGAGTAGTTGGCATCCAGAATTTGAGGTACCAGGGCTCTGGGGACTATGTGCTGGAGAACAGATGTGCCCCCAAAATCACCACTGATCCCCACCCTCCTACTCCTCCAGATGCAGAGGCCTCCATGGCTGTGATAAGCCTCATGTTCTTGGCAGTGATGTATGTTGTTCACCACCCCCTGATGGTCAGTGACCGGATGGACCTGGACACACTAGCCAGGAGTCGGCAGCTGGAGAAACGGATGAGCGAGGAGATGCGGCAGTTAGAGATAGAGTTTGAAGAGAGAAGTCGAGCAGCTGAGCAGAAGCAGAAAGCTGAGAACTTCTGGAGAGGGGACACATCCGATGACCAGTTAGTGCTGGGGAAGAAAGACATGGGATGGCCGTTCCGGGCCAGTGGCCAAGATGGGGGGCCTCTGGGCTGGATACTGGGAAACCTGTGGAATGCAGGCCTCTTTTGCCTTTTTCTCATCTTTGAGCTCCTGCGACAGAACATGCAGCATGAGCCAGCCTTTGAATCCAGCAGCGAGGAGGAAGAGGAAGAAATCCGTGTTGTGCCCGTCTCCTCTTACACCTGGCTATCTGATTTTCCCTCCCAGGAAGCCCTGGAATCATTTTACAAATATTATATCCAAAATGCTATCCGTGACCTGCCCTGCACCTGTGAGTTTGTGGAGAGCTTTGTGGATGATCTCATTGAGGCCTGTCGGGTGCTCAGCCGCCGGGAGGCTCACCCACAGTTGGAGGACTGCCTGGGCATTGGAGCTGCCTTTGAGAAGTGGGGGACCCTCCACGAGACACAGAAGTTTAATGTCCTCGTGCCCATTGTCCCCCCACAGGGCACTATGTTTATCTTGGAGATGAGAGATCCGACACTGGGCCGTCGTTGTGGTTGTGTGAAGGTGGACTCTGAATGCATGTGCAAACATGAGAAGCTCTTGGGGGATGTGCTATGCCTGGTACACCACAGGGACCACTCAGCCATGTTGAGCAAGTGTACTAGCTCCATCAAGGCAGCTCTCTGCACCAGCTCGCACCTGGACGTGTGTAAGACTGTGCAGTGGTTCCGAAACATGGTGAGCAATGCCTGGGCGCTAGTGGCCCACAAGTACGACTTTAAGCTCACTCTCCCACCGTCTACCACCTCCTGCAAACTCAGATTGGATTACCGCTCAGGCCGCTCTCTATCAATCAGTTTGGTCCTAGGGGTGCAACGGGAAGATACGTTGGTTTACCTGGTTAGTCAGGCACCTGAGCGAGAACAGCTCACCAGTGTGGATTGGCCTGAGTCCTTTGCAGCTTGTGAACACTTGTTTCTGAAGCTGGTGGGGCGCTTCGCCCCTGAGAACACCTGCCACCTCAAGTGCCTGCAGATTATTTTGAGTCTTCAGGACCACCAGGTCTTACCCCCGGGAGCATCCCGCCCCATTCTCACCTCCTACCACTTCAAAACAGCCCTCATGCACTTGTTGCTGCGACTGCCTCTGACAGACTGGCAGCACAGCATGCTCTCTCAGCGCCTCCAGGACCTCCTCTGGTTCTTAGGGCGAGGCCTCCAGCAAAGGTCTCTCCATCATTTCCTCATTGGTAACACCTACCTGCCCCTGACCATACCAATTCCTAAGGCATTTCGGAATGCTGAGCCTGTCAACCTTTTCCAACACCTGGTACTAAACCCAGTGGCGCACTCCCAGGCAGTGGAAGAATTCCACAACCTTTTGGCCCAGGTGAAAACTCTGCCTTGCTCCCCACTGGCTGAAGGACTTTAATGGAAAGGCCATTAAAATATATCCATATATATGTAGGTATTTCTGATTCCTCAGGCTGCAAGTGTCACTGACCTTCACCTTGCCCGTGGGACTATGGTAGAGTAAGTCACTCTTAGAAGCAAGTAAAGCAGGCTGCAGCCCATGGAGCCTGATCTGGGAGGGCTGGGGTGGCTGAGGGTTTATGTCCTGACTTAATTTTACTCATGACCTAAAGAAAGTAGAAATACGTGGAAACAAATGTTACGGGAGAGGTTTGCCACTGTGGCCCTGAGAGCCCGTTAGGCCTGTGCTTTGTAGCAACACTGGAAGCCAAAGCTCCAGGACACCCCCCCCCCCCACACACACACACACACTCCCGTCCTAGCTCAGTTCTTTCTGTGACTGGCTCTGTGTTCCCTGTGAAACAGCTTGTTGCCTAATTCCCACCCAAACGGATGCATTCCACCTTCCTTGAAGTGACAGCTACAATTTATACATCAAGATGTAAGTTTTCATGACTTGGTTATACTTGAAAGTATAACCAAGATGGTTCTTTTCTGTTTGTTTGTTTGTTTTTTTTCTTTTTTGTTTGTTTTTTTAGAGACAGGATTTCTCTGTGTAGCCCTGTCTGTCCTGGAACTCACTCCATAGACCAGGCTGGCTTCAAACTTAAAGAGATCCACCTGCCTCTGCCTTCCACGTACTGGGAATGTGTGCTGCCACCGCCAGGCAAAGATGTATTTGTATTTCATGTGTATGCGTGTTTTGTCTGCAATCAAGTCTATGCATCATATGCATGTAATACCTGCAGAGGGCAGAAGAGGGCAGTAGTTCCCCTGGATCTGGAGTTAAAGATGGTTGTGAGCTGCTGTGTGGGTGCTAGGAATTTAACTCGGATTCTCTGGAAGAGTAGCCAGTGCTCCTAACCACTGAGCCAACTTTCCAGCCCTGTTCTTTTCTTTTTCTTAATCAGAATACAAATTTATAGCTGTTTTTGTGTGTTTGAGTACCCAAATATTTGTTAATTTTGATCCATTATGTTAGTGGTGACCCATCCCATATTGAGAGAATGTGTTTCCTATACTTAATGAAATAAGCAACACCCGATGACCATCCTTGTTCCTGGAAGCAGTATTAGAAAGCTCTTCCTGGTGATGGCTTTCTGGAGGCTCTTGGATGGACAAGTTGTTTCCTAGAGAGTGGCCTATTTGTTAAATGGAAAGGCTGAGCTGCCCCTTGTGTGTTGCTCTGGTGATGGCTTTCCATTCTCTTTTCAAGATGACAAAGAGGTTGCTTGAACTTTGTGGTTTTGAAACAAGGAGTCATCACAGTCCAGGCCCATTGCCAGGGCTGAGCAGGAAGGCCTGTAAAACAGATCAGCTCTAAGGGCCCTGAGTGTCGACGGTGATCGTCGCGTGTTCCAAAACCTTCTGCATCTTGAGGAGTATTAAAAAAAAATAGTTATGGGTGTGGTTGTTTTTGAAATATTAAGGCTGTTCTGTACTCAACACTGCCAGGAAATCTGCTAGGAAGGAGACCCTGGCCCTTTGACTTGCCCTCTGTCTGCAGTTGGTGAGGAAGAGGTATCAGATGCTAGCCTTTGGGGCTTCTGTAGAGGAATCCACACCATAACCAAAAATTCTAGAAACATAACCAAGAATTCTAGAAACTGATGTCAATATTTGAAATTCTTGCTACATAGAGGTACTATATACTTCCACATGACCTCATGTCCAGGTAAGAGGATGAGGTGATGGTTCTGTGCTGGTGGGGTTTCTGTTTTTACAGTTTCTATAGACCTTTTAGAAAACTATCTGCTTCTCTATTAACTCCAATAAAAAAAAAAAAAAATGGAGGCTGTTCTCTGTATGAACTGGAATCTGTTCACTAACAACATTGGTACATACCTTTCCCAAGAAGTTCTTGTGTCTCTGAGAGCCCTAGCTGGTATATCCTGGTGTTTCTCAATGCACCTTGAACCAGTCTGCCTTGAGGTTTCCAGTGGCATGGCCACTGGCCAGGAAAAAAAAAACCAAAACTCATAAAGTTAAGGAACGTCTAAGTTATTAATTTCCACGGTGCCTAAACCCAGATTTCAACTAAATTAAAAGCTCTTAGTAACTACAAACAGCATGCTGTAGGAATCTGCTGGGGCAGGAAGAAGGTGCTATGATTGCTACGTCTGCAGGGTTGTTTCTCATCTGACAGACAAGAAAGAAAGCATGAAATTATGAGTTGGGGGAAAGGCTACAAAGGAGAATAGTCAGCAAAGCTCGGTGGGGCAGAAGGTACAGGATGTGTGTGTGTGTGTGGGGGGGGGGGTTAATGGAAAGAACAGACCTGTAGTGCACTGGGGACATTCTTAACAATTAAATGGGGAACTTCTCCAAATAGGCTACACTTGATTCTGATATAGAACCTGGCCAGCCTTCAGGATGCAGCGGCAGTTCCAGTAATGGGAATAGAGTTCTCTGAGCGGTGCACAGGCGCTGCTGTTCTCAGTAGGCATTCACTCTGTCCTCCTATGATAGCCCATCACATCACACAGGCTCTGTACTGTGTGTGTGACAGACTGAGGTGCAAAGAGGGTGTGCAGCGTTCCTGTGGTTGCACCTGGGATACAGTGCCCGCCTAGCAACCTTTCACTGTGGGCTTTGGAATGAGACAAGATTAACCGGTCCAATAGCTCTGAAAAGCAAATGTATTGGTTTTAAGATCAAGGTTGCATGTTACTGTTTGAAAGTTCTAAAGTTAATTGCTAGTTCATAGCCCAGGATTTAGGAGATGAGGGATTTCAATTGCAGACAAAAAAAAAAAAAAAAAAAAAAAAAAAAAAAAAAAGCAAAGAATGTAAAAGATTTTTTTTTCTTCAGTTTTTGGATACAGGGTTTCTCTCTAGTTCTGGCTTTCCTGGCTCTGTAGACCAGGTTGGCCTTGAACCCAAAGATCCACCTGCCTCTGCCTCAGGAATGATGGGATTATCTATCTATCTATCTATCTATCTATCTATCTATCTATCTATCTAAAGGATTTATTTATTTTTATTTTATGTGCATTGGCATTTTGCCTCCTCACACGGGTGAGAAACGCCTGGACTTAAGGCACGCACCACCACAGGGCCAGGCTATTGAAAAGTCATTTTAACAACAATCCCTTTTGGCCTCAGTAACTTGATGATTTAAATCAGAAACTGTTATGGCAAAAGCCAGCAAATCTGTAGCCAAAGGTTGCTTGTTTGGCCAATTGGTAACTGTTGTTCCTCACCCAAACTAAGGTTGTTTCTCTTGGATTTTAAGGAAGTAGAATCTGGGGTACTGTCGGTCTTCTGGCAGCCGGTAAGTGGGGGAGGGGCCGAGTACTTCACTTCTGTACAGAGGAACTGAGCTTCACATGCCTCTGATGCTAGTGATAAATCACTTAATCTTTTGGCACCCTTCGTAGCCTTGACTCCAAAACAAAGGAGGCATTCAGAGTAGGATGTGAAAGACCTGCCTGGGCAAGCTTGGCCTATAGACACTGGGCATTGAGCTGGCACAGAGCCAAGCAGTCAGCTTAGGAAGCTCATTATTGCCCCAGCATAGCCTCCAGAGTCAGCCAGCGGGTCACTTAGCATCTTTCCTTTGTCAGAAGTTCCAGCCCAGTTCTTCAGGGCCTCTGATTCAGAGCCACCCACTACTCCTCCAGTGCTTGCTGCTCTTAGTTTGAATATCAAAGTCTCCAATAAGGAGCCTTCTGTGTTTCTGGGATTGCTTTCCTGGGGAACTGGTAGGAGCCAAAACCTGACTGGAGCTAACTGGAGGAAGATAAAGATGGAGAGATTTCTAAGTGGAAGAGAGTATGCACACAGAAAACTGCTAGGAGCAGGCAGAATGAAGACAAGT
This sequence comes from Arvicanthis niloticus, assembly GCF_011762505.2. Classification (NCBI taxonomy): domain Eukaryota; kingdom Metazoa; phylum Chordata; class Mammalia; order Rodentia; family Muridae; genus Arvicanthis; species Arvicanthis niloticus. The sequence continues at coordinate 98,092,938 of NC_047659.1, read as the reverse complement.
CTGAAAAGGGGTGGAGGAGGGAGGTGACAAGCACAAAACAAGGCTGAAGAGCCTATGAATGGGTAGGGTGTGTGTGTGTGTGTGTGTGTGTGTGTGTGTGTGTGTGTGTGTGTAGGTATAGGTCCCTTTGGGAGTTCTCAGAACAATGGAATCTTTTAAAGGGTTTTAGACTTTTAGACTTCTGGGAGGATTCAATAAGCAGACAAATGGGAGTGAGGTCAGATTTACACTTGGCAAATGCCACTCTGGGCTCACTGGGAAGGAGATCACAGTCTAGCAAGGTGATATGGATGAAAAGGTGAGGGGCTTGCAGAGATTTTTTTTTTAATACAAAGCATTTTAAAAGAGATTTATGTATATAAAATACATAAATATATAAATATAAAATATGCATTTATGTATATAAATACACATATATATATAAACTGTAGCTGTCTTCAGACACACCAGAAGAGGGAATCAGATCCCATTTCAGATGGTTGTGAGCCACCATGTGGTTGCTGGGAATTGAACTCAGGACCTCTGGAAGAGCAGTCAGTGCTCTTAACTGCTAAGCCATCTCTCCAGCCCCAAGATTTTTTTTTTCAGAGGCAAAAAGCCCAGTAACCGATGAGGCGGGGAGTGTTCAATCCTGGTTGCTGATGTGAAGATCTTGGGTGGTTATCAGCATTCAGGAAGATGAGGGACATTGTAATCTTTTCTCTCCATAATCCCACTGTTGTGGGTCCACCAGAGAGGACTGTTTGGAAGTGGGCTTAAACCAATAGAAAGTCTTTGTTAGCCCGTACTGAGCATTCAGGATTCGAATGTAGCCCTGAGCCTTTCTCATGGTGAGCTTTTAAGAACAAAAATCATGTTCTGGGTTGACACACTTCAGTTAACATGAACAGTTAGCCAGAAGTGGAACTACAGAAGCTAAAAAGCAAAGTTAGAACATTTAGAGACTTCCCCAGAACTGTGGACTTGGAGGGTTAAGTCTTTGTTTCCCTTTCGGCACGCAAGATCTTCACATTTTAAGGCAAAGAACCTCGATTCCTCAGAAACCTCCCTCCCCATTACAATCCAGATTCTAGGAAAGCACAGCCTTTGCCTGCCCAGATCCACACATCCTACTCCGCGTCCAGCTCTCAGCACCAGAGTGTTTCCAAAGGGCTTCAGCTGGGTCACCACCGCACCAAGCTCACTCGAGTGGACTTCAGTGAGGGACTTCCCGCCAGCTTTCCGCGGCCACTCGTTTTATCAGCTGCTTAGACGGTCGGCGCAGGCGCACCAAAAGCCACGCCCCAGTGACGTCACGCGTCGGTTACCGCGCTTCTACGCTTGGCGCTCGCGATTTAAAACTTAACTCCGGAGAAGTGGTGAGCAAGATGAGGATTCCGCGCTCAGGTGAGCTCGAGTGGGTGCAGGTGCGGCTGGCAGGATCAGGACCCAAGGGTGCTCACGTGGACAGGTCCAGAAGGAACGAATGTGTTCGGCGGGGTTTGGCCGAGGGGCTGAGGCGGAGGAGGGGAAGAAAAGGCAAGGGAAAGCGGGGCGCTGGGCCAATCAGGGTGTAGCTGCCAGTGGCGCCCGGGCTCTAATGCTCCCCGCGCCCCGGTTCTAATGGAGGATAAAGTGGGGTTTTTTTCTGGACTGGACGTTGTATGGGGAGTTGTGGAAGCAGTGTCGACCGCTCTGTGTTGAGCATTCGTGCCTGTGTTTTGGAACTGATTCAAGTCTTTGAGGGCTCCCTTTGGGATGCAGAGGTTCGCAACAGAAGAAGCTTGGGCACTTGAGTTGGATTCTGGAGGATCAGAAGTTTAAGGTTATCCTCAGCTACAGCGACTTCGAGGCTAGCCTGGATTACAGGAAACGCACTCTGAAAGGGGGCGGGGGAGGAACAAAACAGATAAATACTCTTTCCTCTTGGAGCTTGTGTCAAGTTGAGACAGTACAGAAAAAATTTGACAGATAAGGCCTAGTGCTGTGACTCCTGCCCATCATGGACTTCAGATTTTTAAGCAAACATTGGGAAGAACGTTATGGGCAAGCATCGTGTACGAGAGAAGAACCAGGAAGGAATCTGGACTGATCTAGGAATTAACTACACCATAGGTTCTCAACCTTTGGGTGGCAGACCCCATGGGGGAGGTGTCAAATGACCTTTTTACAGGGTTTGCCTAAGACCATCAGAAAACAGATACTTAACATTATGATTCATAACAGTAGCAATTTACAGTTATGAAGTAGGAATGAAAATAATTTTATGGTTGGGGGGTCACCATAACATGAGGAACTGTGTCAAAGGGTCACAGCATTAGGAAGGTTGAGAACTACTGAGCTAGACCATCATAACTAAGCTTAGTGAGACTGACAAGAGGCAGGACCTGGTAGACCTAAGTAAGAGTTTTCAAATAATAGTTTGCTTTTGGATGTGTCTCCTAGGACTTCCTGGAGAGGTGCCCGGGTGAAGGGCTCCGTATCTACTGGATGAGTTTGACAGAGGTCCATAGGCTGAGAGGTAGATTTATTTTTCTCCATCATGGAGATCATAAAGCCATGGGTACGGGTGAGAGCACTAGACAGCTTGTGGAGAGTACGTCCAGGACCAGTGGCAGGTGGCCGGGTGAGAGGAGGGCGCTGGGAAAAACTCAAGTTATGGCTATCACAGGAGCCAAGAGCAGCTCAAGAAGAAAAAGAGACGAGTCCTGAAGTGCCCACTTCAGGCTGAGAACCGAAGCAGCAGAGCAGAGGGGCTGAGGGAGTGGGAGGAAGAAGACAGGCAGAAGGAAGTACTCGACTTCAGTAACAATCTGTTGAACTAGGCGCGCACTGCCCACCGCAGAGAGCGGACAGTGAGGCTCTAAGGATCAGTGCTTCCAGTTCTCAATTCCTTCCCTTACCCACACTTATAGAGTCACATATGTCTTGGTTTTTGCCCATAAAACGTCTCTCATCTCCTCTCTTGACCTTTTTGCTGTCTTGGTGTTGGATGAGAGTTGTGTTAACTATACTCCTCTTGTAGGAAGCGTTAAAGGTTTGGGACTGCCTTTGCTCCGGCCGCCTGTGGACAAGCATTTGTTGTTTATTGTGTCTCTTTGTTTACTTTTGTGGTGAAGTCTTGTGCCATGGTGTGTGCGTGCCGACAAGAATTCTATATTGTTCTATATCCCCAGCCTCTTATTTTTCTGTGTTCCTATAAAATGTTATTGTGCGTATCGTAATTGCACTGTGTCTCCTGTTTGGGAACAACAAGGTCTGTGCCTGGTTCTCTCTCTGGGCATTCTTTCTCCTTCTCCCTCCTTCCCTCCTCTCATTTCTCTCCCTTTCTCCTTTTCTCCCCTTTTCCCTCCCTCCCTCTCCCTTCCTCTCAACACATGCCCACCTACCAGCCAAGGATGAGGGCTAGGCAAGGACTCTTCCACTAGCCATACCCAAAGCCAAGCGTTCTTCCATTTAGGGCAGTGGTGAAGCAGGGACAGCTTGTTTGCTTGTCTGAAGTTTTCTTAGCTAATACATGATGAAGCCATGTTTAAAACAGTGCTCTCTGTTTCTTAAATGGGGGTAGGGATGAGGATGAGTTAGGGTTCTTTTATCTCCTTCCAGGAATCTTGTGTCTTGCTCTAAAACAGTAGATCAGCAGTGCCACAGTCACACGTTGACCATGTCATTAGCGGTAATGGGATCCTCTGTCGTGTTTTTGCTGTCACCTCTGTGTGTCCAGCTCATTTTCTCTTACTCACATACTGAAGTTGGCTTTTGTTTCTGTGACTTATATTTTATGGCTTCTCACCACCTATTGCCACCTTGTGTCCCTCTCCTTACTTACGTTACTTTCCTAGTCCGTCACTATGATCGCGTGTCTTCCTGGGTCCTCTTTTTTACAGGTTCTTGGCAATACCCTGGTTAATTTAAACACTGCTGTCCTGCACATTTGATAGTGGCCAGAGAGAGATCCTCGGGGCTGCTGAGCTGTGCCACGCTCCCCACTTCCTTCTTTCCTAATTCTAGATGACCACCTCTTCCTTTCCTTAGCTCTCCAGTGCCTTCTCCCTCACTGTCCCCCTAGCTGATGAGTCCACCTGCGTTCTAGTCATAAAGACAGTAAAAGCCATGGAGAACACATGGCTTAGTTGGTAGAGCCGTGCTGGCTTTTCCCGACTACACGTGCTTTCCCAGCCCTCGTCCTGTGTGTGGTTTTGTAAGTATCCTGAGACCCACCTCAGCCTTCAGCTCTTCGTTCACCTATTCCGTGAGCCCATCTGGTGTTAAGTGAATACCTGCTGGTGACCCCCAAACCATCTAGCTGGGAATTGCCCCTAAAATCTACCATGACCCCTCCAGCTGTGCAGTGCAGTTGGCTGGCTAGAAAATGTGAGACTCTAAAGCTGTGGCCTTGCCTCCTGCTCGCAGCATGCTTCTTCTATAGCTTCCTCAGGTCCAGGCAACTCAGTCCGATGTTGATGATAACTCGGAGTTAGCTTTCAGCCTTCACAGTCCACATTTTAACCACCAGGAAGTCGGGCTGACGTCATGGAGACCTATCAGTGTCTGTACACCTCGTATCTTCAGTATTGCCACCTGTCTGGTCATCTTACTGTTAAGATGGTTGCTTACTGTTAAGTCCCTTCTAATTGGTTCTTACTTGGTTTTCACTATGACAACCAGAAGGATCCTCTGTCAGCCAGAAGCTCAGGTTAGCTCATTTTGTTCTTCCTCTCATCATTACCCAGTCATGTCCTTTCTCACTGCATTTAAGGTGCACAGGTAGGACTGGGGATGTAGCTCAGTTGGTAGAATGCTTGCCTAGCGTTAAGTGAGCCCTGGATTAGATCCCAGCACCATGTAAACCAGGCATGGTGGTATATGCCTATAATGCCAGAATGCAAGAGGTAGAGGCAATAAGAAGAGACGTTGAAGGTCATCCTCTCAGCTGTTGTGAGTTTGAGGCCATCCTACGCTACATGAGACCCTGTGTGAATATTTTTTGGGGGTGGGGTGGTATGTGAAGTCATTATAGTGGTTGTGAGTCAGGCCCAGACACTCCTGGCTAATCCGTCTTCCATTGCTCTGACTAGTGTTTTTTCCTCCTTGGCCCTGGAGAGCCTGGGGCTTTGTTAGCCTCTGGAGAGGCCTTGCTATGTTCGTGGGCTGCTGTATTTAGCCCCGTCAGTAGGCCCTGTCATGTGCCAGCATGTTCTCACCTTTGGCTTGTGTCCCCTGCTTCCACTTGGTTTTTCCAGATAGTCTTCATGGCTTTGATCCTTTCTGGTGTGCCCTCTTTGAAAAAGCCTACCCTGGCCACTGCATTTAAAGCCACCTCGCTCACAGCTCGTGTCCTCCCTATTCCTCTCCTGCCTCATCCTCTCCCCAAAACACAAATACCCATCACACACACCATCTGATTCCCAACTTTTAATTGAAGTACCAAGACAGGACCTGAATCCAACAGTTGTTCCTGTTTTACCATGCTTACTTGTATTTACAAGTTACACTCTTCAGATCACTCCACACAGAAGCTGTGTTTCACACATCTCCAAGAAATGACCTTCTACATCAAAATATCACTGCGATGCCTAAGATAATAAAAATGGATTTCCTAGACTCAAGGTCTAGACTTTATTCTAGATTTCCAGAATCACCCCCAAATGTTGCTCTTAGCTACTACCTTTTTGAGCAGGGCTTGGCTGAGACCTATGTGCTGCTCTTGGTCTGTGTTGGTTTCTTCCCATCTAGAAGAGCCCCCCCTGGCTTTTCTGATAATTAGCTTGTTACTTTTTACTTGTTTTGAGACTGTATCACTGTATAGCCCCTGCCTGCCTGGAACTTGTTACACAGACCAGGCTGGCTTCAAACTTCAGGGTCCCACCAACTCCAGCATCATAAGCATGTGCCACTCAGCCCAGCCGCCCCTTTTCTGTGCTCCCTGGCACTAGTTTGTGTCTCAGCACTGCTTGTCTGAATCAGTACCTCTAAAGACGGCTGAGCTTTCTTTTCTCTAAATAGTCAGTCCTTGGGCACAAGCAGAGGAGTCTGTGATGTGATGAGGTGTGCCACTGGACCTAAGTCAGAAGCCTTGTATTTCAGTCTGAGGCTTGCCAGCCTGTAGGCATGCATTACTCAGGAAAGTCTTGCTTCTGCCACAGTTCTTATCTTCAATGATACTAAAGTTTTCATTCATTTCCTTTTTGAGACCCAGTCATTATGTAGTCTAGGCTGGGCTTGAACTCTTTGCAGTGCTCCTGCCTCAGCCTCCTAGATGCTGGGATTACAGGTGTGAACTAGTTTTTGTATACAGTGTCCCCATTCTCAATTTAGGTAAATGCTTATGTGTCCCCTTTGACTCGTTCCCCTGTCTTACATTTCTTACAGGGTGGCAGTGAGATCTAAAGTGTTAGTAACACTTAGGTTAAATATTCCTAATAAAACCATTTCCTAGGTGATTCTAACAATTTCCTGAGTTGGGGCTGGGGCTCGAAAGATGGCCCAATGGTTAACAGCACTGGCTACTTTTCCAGAAGACCCAGGTTAATTCTCAGCATGCGAACGCACAAACATATGCACACACACAAAAACACAAATACAGCAGCTCACAACTACCTGTAACTCCAGTTCCAGGGGATCTGGCACCTTCAGACAGACATATATGCAGGCAAACACCAGTACACATAAAATAAAAATAGATTATAAAAATTTGGTGTTGAGTTGTGTCACATCAGAGGTGAGGAAACTTGAGTTTCTCATGCTTTTCTTTCTTTTTTTTTTTTAAGGATTTATTTATTTATTGTATGTATATGAGTACACTGTAGCTGTCTTCAGACACACCAGAAGAGAACATCAGACCCCATTACAGATGGTTGTGAGCCACCATGTGGTTACTGGGAATTGAACTCAGGACCTCTGGAAGAGCAGTCAATGCTCTTAACCGCTGAGCCATCTCTCCAGCCCCAAGTTTCTCATACTTTTCTGCTTGGTTAATGTAGTCACTGTTTAAGGCTTTTGTATTTGCATATGGTCTTGTCTGTGTTTTACATATTTACAATGTTATTTCTCATCTTCCTGCCAAGACATGGAGGAGTCAGGATCAGAGCCCAGCCTGTGTGACTATAGACCAGCGTCATCGTTGATTAGCACCAGTGTCTCCCTGGCCTGGGATTATGAGTGACAGATGTCTGTTCTGCCAGTTTGTGAGCTTATCAAAGGCAGCAGCTTTGTCTCATCCATCTCTCTGTCCTTGGAAGTGCTGGGGATAGGCTGTCCTTGCATGCTAGGCAAATGCTCTACCAATCAACTCCATCCTCAGTCTTGCCCTGCCATTCATATAGCCTGTGATTTGCTTGAACAGTAGCTGCAAAGTGGATATTGGATATATGTCCTATCATCTTTTCTTTACCCCTCAACCTCCACTCCACCAAGAAACCCAAATTGTAGTATCTAGCATCATGCATTGTAGGACTTCAAAGAGAACATGCAGAGAGCCCCACAACAGGGCCAGGTCCCCTTTCCATATAGGAAATTATTCTGTTGAAGCTTGCTTGCTTGCTTGCTTGCTTGCTTGCTTGCTTTTTTTTTTTTTTTTTTTGAGACAGGGTTTCTCTGTGTAGTCCTGGCTGTCCTGGAACTCACTCTGTAGACCAGGCTGGCCTCGAACTCAGAAATCCACCTGCCTCTGCCTCCCAAGTGCTGGGATTAAAGGCGTGCTTGTTGAAGCTTTCTCGAGCAAGTATTTTGTTCTGTCACCAGGAACAATGAATAACTCTTCTCTGAAGACTCATGGACAACAGGACATTGTTTCCTCACCTTTGGAACGGGAACTTCCAGTATCCCGGCCTGGGAAGGCCCCTCTTGGCACTCCTAAAACCCCAGTCCTGAAAGACTTCCCTCAGAATGACGATGAAAAGGAACGTATGCAGCGGAGACGCTCCAGGGTCTTTGACCTGCAGTTCAGTACAGATTCAATTCATCTGGCCTCCCCTAACAGGTAAGTGCAGTTCTGCCTTAGTTCTGTCAGGGTGCCATGGGTTGTAAGGTCCTGTTGCCTCCAGAGGATGTCATTGGCGTTTGTTCCTCATTTTAATATGAGGAGTTTTAATATTTATTTTCTCTGTGTGTGTATATGTGTGTGTGTGTGTGCCTGTGCACGTGTGCATGTAAGTTGGAGCAGGAGTTACTCCTCCCCTCCTTTGGTTTCAGGGATCAGTCTTGGGTCATCAGGTTTGGCAACGAGCACCTTTACCTCCTGGGTTTGTGCTTTGACGTAATTGTAGTGTAGATCCTTGCTAAATTTTTGTTTTTCATTTAGGAATATTGATGTTTCAACTACCATATCTAAGTTTACAAACACACAGATTACAGAACATTACTCTACCTGTATCAAGCTTTCTACTGAAAATGTGAGTATTTGTTGGTTTGAGTTTTGTTGTTGTTGCTATTGGCTTGGTTTTTTTTGGTTTATTTGCTTTTTGGTTTTTCTTGTTTGCTTTTTTGGTTTTTTGAGACAGAGTTTCTCTGTATAGCCCTGGCTGTCCTGGAACTCACTTTGTATATCAGGCTGACCCTGAACTTGTAGAGATCCACCTGCCTCTGCCTCCCAAGCTCTGGTTTCAAAGGTGTACACCACCATGCCCCGCTTAGTTTATATTTATTTAGGCAGGATCTTGCTATGTAACTCAGGCTGGCCTTGAACTTGCAATCCTCTTGCGTCACTTCCCAAGATTTTAGGTGTACACTAGCATGCCCAGTTATGATTCTGGGCTTTCTTGATTTAGGTAGGAGACGTAATGGTTTGTTCATTCTCTAGAGTGGCTGTACTGTTTCTGGCAGAGCTTTGATGTTGTTCTTATGAGTGCCTGCTCTCAGTACCTCTCACACACAACAACATGGCTTAGAGGCACATGGTGTTTGTGTAGAAGCTAATAATGAGTTCTGGAGTCACCCTGCATTAGAACCCTCTCTTTCCCACATATAAACTGGGTGACTGACAAATTGCTGACTTTCCTGCTCCAGGTCCCAACTTGACTGAGTCCTCTGTGCAAAGTTCTCAGAGCAAAGCGTTAGAGCTCTCAGGAGGAGGGGGTCCATACAAGTTAGGCTGTGTTGCAAGTGGTTATGGGAACTGAGGTCAGTGTAGGTATTTGTATTGTAAGTAAACTTTAGTGGGGTTCTTTACATGATAGGTGTTTGTATGTAAACTTTATTTGCATGCACTTATAAGCCAAGCCTATGAGTAATAAATTTTTAACTTTTTTTCCCCTAGAAAATCACTACCAAGAATGCTTTTGGCTTGCATCTGATTGATTTCATGTCAGAGATTCTGAAGCAGAAGGACACAGAACCAACCAACTTTAAAGTAAGGAGAATGCACACTTCCGGTACAGCACACCCAGTGCTTATCTCCAATGCTTATTGTAACACTTAGATTCTACGCACAAGAGCCCCCTGGTGAAACAGTACCATTCACCCACTTGGATTCTGCACACATAACAACCCCCTGGTGAGACAGTACCATTCACACACTTGGATTCTGCACATACAAGAGCCCCCTGGTGAGACAGTGCCATTCACACACTTGGATTCTGTACACACAAGAGACTCCTGGTGAGATAGTACCATTCACACACTTGGATTCTGCACACACAAGAGCCCCCTGCTGAGACAGTACCAGGCTCCTTTATATCCTTTTCTCAAAGGGTGAAATGCAGAGAAAAAGAGACATGTTTTTATTTCCCATCAGTCATTGAGCACCTGTATTTATTAAGTAAGTATTTTATAACTCTAGCTGGATTTTAATGTTCAAAGTGCTGTCCTGTGCATCTTATGAGCGTAGCTGTGCTTTTGAACTAGGTGGCCGCTGGCACCTTGGATGCCAGCACCAAGATCTATGCCGTCCGTGTGGATGCCGTCCATGCTGATGTATACAGAGTCCTCGGAGGCCTGGGCAAAGACACGCCACCTCAGGAAGAGGAGAGCCACAGTGGAGGTACACAGGCTGGGATCTGGATTGAAGGGGCTTCTTCTAGTGTGTACTGGACAACATTTGAGTGATGTATCAGGATGAAAACACAAAAATTTGGAAGGCTTTTTGTTTTTCTTTGAAGACATGGCTATTTCCAGAATGTGGTTTTCCATGAAAATACAGGAAAGTCTAGTTTATTTGCTTCTGTAGAGAATTCATGATGGATGGTTAATTATTTTATATATCTGGAAATTGAACTGAGCCTCATCCGACTGACAAACCTTACACTTATATTTTGTGCTAGGGTTTCTCGGGGAGGTTTTACTGGTTGTTAAGGGCCTTTGGCAACACTAGTTCCAAAGACTGTATAAAAGCTTTTGGGAATTACTCAGGCAAAATTGAGTTAACACTAACTAGGGAGCTTCTGCATGGTTTTTATTAGAAGTGAAATGTATTGTCTAGTAATCCAGTTACTCTGTAGCAGCAGATTAAATGAGCCTGCTGACTTGAGGGGATTTCCTGTTTAAATTACGACTGCTGTAGAGGGTTCTTAAGAACTGGTGTTACTCCTTCAGATGGAAGTGCTGTTGAAACAGAAAGGACTAAAAAGGCTGCAAAGCCGAAGAAGAAGCAGTCCTGCAAAACCATCGAGCAGAATCTAAGCAACATCAATGTCTCTGAGGCTGACGGAAAGTGTGCGGTGAGGAAGTGTGCGCCTCGTGTGGTCTCTGGCAAATTCAGCAGGACGGTCGGTAGGGATGGTGTCTGTGGCGTGGCTGAGCTCTGAAGAAAGGCTGCATGGATTTGGGTCATTAACTGCAGACTCAGGACCTGTAGGTCTGGGCTGTGCACAGGAGCAAATGGTTACCATTTGAGAAAGGAGCCAGCAGTGACAACGCTGGTTCTGGGGAACTGGGTGCGTGAGTGGCCCTGGGGAGGAAGGGTGAGTAAATGCTCATGGTGGCGCTGTGAAGCTGCCTGGATGGGAACAGCTGAGAGGGTGGAAGTGTAGAGCATGTCCCTTTCTGGGACCCAGGATGCTGAGATGGGGTTTGGAAGACAGCAAGATCACACCCTTCCAGGACGGCCAGGGAGCCACATGTGTGCTATCAGATCCAAGTCCTACTACTTGGAAGCCACATCTTGGAGCATGTGTTCCTGGGAGATCCCAGGTGATGTCCTTTTTTGGCCTCACATACAGTTGTCCTGCCCTGTCCCCATGCGTGGGATGTGATCTACCTTTGGGTTGGTATCACGTGATTGTGCTCTTCTTCTGCCTGACCCAGCCTCAGAGCCTCCTTGTAATGTTTGTAGCCATTGCCCTGCCACTAGCCCTTCTGACTGCCTGTCCTTCACCTAACCATCCTGGTTGGGTTCTCCCAAATCTTAAAAATTCTGTTCAGAGGAACAGTAGTGAGCCAGATGTGGTTTCACACACCTGTAATCACACTCAGGAGGCTGGAGTAGAAGGCTTCTGAGTGCGATGCCAACCTGGGGGTAGAGTAAGACCCCACCTTCAATAGAAGTCCCCGGAACAAATAGGAAGGAAATTGTGACTGGCTCCATCCCAGTGGCCTGTCAAAGCAACAGAATTTGTTGTGATGTCATTTACTGTGCTGGGACTGTTCGGTGTAGCCATTTAGGAACAGCCTGCAGAGGCAGGATGTCTGTCCATGTGTGTTGTAAGTAGAGAGATTGAAAGTACACTTGTCAACACTCGTCCATCTGACTACGCACAGACATTCAGTCTTATAGACAGAGCTGTGGGTGAGCTTGCATTTCCTGCTGCTACCTGCTGTCATTCTTTGGTTCCCTGTTCTCGCATGCAGGTGGATCCTATGTTTCAGAAGACGGCAGCCTCTTTTGATGAGTGCAGCACAGCCGGGGTATTTCTCTCCACCCTCCACTGCCAGGACTATAGAAGTGAGCTGCTTTTTCCTTCTGACATGCAGACTCTCTTGTCGGGAGAACCTCTCGAGTTGCCAGATTTAGGTTTCATAGACATGACAGATTTAAAAGGTGAGTAAAGTCAGCCTTCACCAGGGCATCTTAGTCACCAGAGATGCTTCTCATAGTCATAGGGGCAGTGTTTAAGTTGCTTCTCAACACTGAACATTATACAGGTGGCTCTTCTGGAAAGCCACATTGGGTGTTCTTGGGCAGTGCCTAGCAGTCCACTCTCTTCTTCCTTCTTCTGTGGTAAGGAGGCGAAACAGTAAGCCACCACTGTGTCCGTGTCCCACGGACCTCATCTGCTCACTGTTTACAGCACCCAATTCTGGCACTCACAGGCTCACCTGGAGGGTCCATGTCTGAGCTGGGATGCAGGAAAGAGACATCTGTTTGGCTAGAGACAGCTTGTTCTTTGTTCCCAGTTCACAGGACTTTTCAGGACCTGTGGGGATGTTGTGACTTATTCTTGTGGCAGTTAAGAACTGACCTGTGCTGTTAGTAGTTAGTAGTTTCCTGATACTTGTCAGGATTTCAACATCTTCCCCTTACCCCCAGTTCTCCCTCTTTCCTCCTGACCCGACCCAGGAATGTCGTAGGGGACAGTGTGAAGGGCATGTGCTGCAGTGTAGTGACCGCTCACACTTGTGAGTGGGACAGTGTGAAGGGCATGTGCTGCAGTGTAGTGACCGCGCGTGTTCATGAGTGCAGGAATTACAGGCTCGCACTGGTACTTTCAGTTACGTTCTTTCTATTTTTTTCTTTTTTTTTAAATGATGTAGCTATTTATTTTTACATATACGAGTACACTGTCACCATTACGTGATTACTAAAGGACTTTGTGTGATTTTAAAGAGAGACTTATGCACTTTTGAGCTACACTTCAGAATGAAATGTCTGTACATCTGGTTTCTCCTTTGCATTTAACTGGGAATAGCATTTAGCCTGACCCCGCTGTGAATGCACTTGTGTCTGTGTTGGGAGGTTGGCAGCCAGCCAACATTGAGTGAGTGAGGTGACTGCCTCTCCCTCTGTGTCATTTTAAAGTGGCGACCTTGGCTCTCCTGTAATCTCTCCCATGATCTTGCTGTCCCCCAGCTCCCTTGCAGCAGTGTGTGGAAGACCGCCAGCTCTGCCCTTCCCTGGCCGGGTTCCAGTTTACTAAGTGGGACAGTGAAACACATAATGAGGTGCGGTCATCTTTGGGTTTATAAGGACTCGGGGCTTTCCTCAGTGGCTGGTGGTTTCAGTTAGCTAGCCCAAGATCAGTTCTGCCCAGTGGGAACCCAAACTGAGACATGGACTTTATTTATTCAGGAGCACAGAGAATATTTCCTTTGGTACTTGTGTAGGAATTCTCAGCCTGGCTGGGAGGGTGGGGCTGTGAACCCCAGCAGGACCATCATACAGTTGTGGGTTCTGGGCTCAGTTCCCTGTCCCTTCATTTGCTTCCCGAGGGTCAGATATGCTCTTGAGCATGGTCATCACAGTAGCCTCTGGTCTCCAGCTTCTGTCAGGCTACAGGCATTTCCTTCTTTTGGGGGTTAAGTCCCTTGGCACACTGTTTCCTGAGCAACTGTCATGTTTAAAGCCTTCCTTTGTGTATTTTTAGCAGGGCCCCTTTAGCCTACTTATTACAACCTCCAGCATAAATGGTCTCCATGGAAAACTTTGTTCTCCAAACATGCAGTTAATGAATGCAGATTCCTGTTTAGTGTTTTGCTAAATGTACCTAACACAATGCAGCCTCAACCTGCACTGCACAGTGTAAACTTCCTCCTGAGGGGCTGCTGCTGGCAGGTGGGGCATTGGGGGAGGGGGCAGGAAAAGGAGAGGCTGAAAATGAGGGTGGTTGCTTTCCAGGGATGAGCTGGGGTCCTAAGAACGGGGACAGCTGGAAAGCCATGTCTTCTCCCTGTAGTCTGTGTCTGCCCTGGTGGACAAGTTTAAGAAGAATGATCAAGTGTTTGGCATCAATGCTGAGGTTGATGACGATGAAGAGGATGTCCCTGATGGGCCCCTGGTGGAAGATTTTGCTGACAATGATGAACCAGATCCTTCTGCGGCTGGGGATCATGAAGAGTTCCGGAGTTGGAAGGAGCTCTGTCAGGTCCAAAGCAGCCAGTAAGGCCTCTGGGGTCCCAGGTCCTCTAACTCCAGTTAGCTGGACTGGTATGCCATGTGTAACACATGGGCAGCCACATGGCTGCTTCACAGGTTCACACGGGGCTTTGCAGGTTGGTGGTCCACTTCATTATAGAACTGACAGGCAGTGCTCACTCCCTCTCCGAGAGTAGGAATGACGTGTTCTGCTGGCTAACAGTTGCCTCTAAGCTAGCTGTCAGGAATCATTAGCTCAGTGGCATTCGGACAGCTAGACTGAAGGGGAGGGGCCCTGTGATGTCAGGAAGATGTGACAGAGATAGCCTCCTAAGAAGGTGAAGATTGGGAAGAGCAGCCTTAAACTGCAGTATAATATAGATTTTGTTAGTTATATAGAGTTGGGCTACGGGTATCTGTCACCCTATGTGTTGAAGGATCTTTTGGGTGACTGGAGAGTTGTGTAAGTCTGCAGGGCTCTGTACAGCCTCAGGCTGGCTGTTGGGGAAGGAGGCAGGCAGGTTCCTCACACCTTTGCCTGTAAGTGCTTAACCACTGAGAGCTGACCACAGTTCAGGTGGGGACCCAAGAGGGAGGCTCTGAAGCAGTCTTGTTCCATCTGTAGTTCTCGTGGAACTACACACGTGAGTCCATGACGTGCTCTAGGTCCTTGACAGCATCGATCCAGTGGCCAGAAACGTGGGGTTTTATGTTTTAATTTTTAAAATTAGGTTTGAAATATATGATTTCTTCAGCTTTTGGTTTGTGTTTTGGTTTGTTTTTGTTGTTTTTGAGATTCTGTAGAGAAAACCAATCTGCTTTTTACAGCTTTCTTTGCTTACCCTGTAGATTGTGCCATAAGGATTCATTCTCAGCTCAGTACCAGTACAGAACCACTCTCAGACAAGACTAAATCTCACTCATCACCTTTATCCTCACCTGCCAGCAGAGGTGCCTGAGGAGAGAGTTTCCTCACACACCAAAGCTGCTGAGCTGAGCAGGCCTCTTTATGTGAAGTGGGACATCTTTTTCACTTTTAGGAGGAACTAACTAAGGCAGTGTCTAGGGGTCGTAGTCAGTGAGCAAATGGAAACAAGCTTGTCATGTTGTGTAGCAAAATCCATACATGTGAGACGACCCAAGTCTGCGACTCAGACAGTTGCATCCAGTCCTCAGCTCCTTTGCTTATTTTTTGAGACTAAACATCATTGTGTAGCCTAGGCTGACCTTAAACTCAAGATCCTCCTGCCTCATCCTCCCTATGCGTGCCACCATACCTACACTGCTGTTTTCCTGGTGTGTATAGTGAGTTTCAGGCTCTCCGGAGCTAGTTAGGGACCTGCCTAAAAACACAAAAGATCCTTGATCTACCTGTTTTCTTGTCTCTCAGATGGGTATAGTTGAAGCCACCCAACAAATAGAAACTTAGTGGCTTCATTTGTTTGTTTCTCTAGACAGAGTCTCACTGTATAGCCCTGGCTGTTATGGAATTCACTCTATAGACCAGTCTGACCTTGAACTCACAGAAATCTGCCTGCCTCTGCCTCCATAGTGCTAGGATTAAAAGCATGCGCCACAACCATCTAGCTAACTCGCAGGTTTCTTAATGAAGTTTTTGCTTGGACTTATTCTTAGAAAGGCTGCTTCTGGGACTAGAGAGTCCCAGTGGCTGCTCACAACCACCTGTAATTCCAGCTCCAGGGAATCCATGCCCTCTCTGGCCCCAAGAGGCACCAGGCATGTATGTAATTCATGTAGGCAAAACACCCATACATATAAAACATAAAAAAAAAAAAATTGAAAAAGAAAGAAGTGCTCCTTTGTGGTAGAGGAGGTAGCTAGCATTTCTTGTTTCATCGGCTTCTTTACATGTAACTGTACGGTTTATATTCCATGCAGTATACACGAACAAATGATTTCATATATGTTACAGGGAAGAAATTATTTCCCTTGGGGACAGAGACATCCAAACTATGAGCTCTTTTTTATCCTCGAAACCTGGGGAGTACTCCTATTTCAGTCCCCGGACCATGAAGATGTGGGCTGGACCAGATCACTGGCGCTTTAGGCCTCGACCCAAGAGTAAGTCATTGTGGGTGGGACTTGAAGACAGTGCAGTGCAGCAGTGCATGCAGTCTGCAGTGAGCAGTGAGCAGAGAAAGAGCTGCTGGTCTCTGTTCTGTGCATCTCCTGAGGAGGAGCTGAAGCAGGGGAGCTGAGCCAGCCTCTGGCTGCACAGTCAGTGGTCAACTGCTGGAGGAGAGTCAGTTAGCATGAGGGGCACGAGTAAGGTTTAGAGAGCAGGGCTCATGGCCTTACTCTGCTTCCACGTACCAGCATGACTTAGATTGTAGGAGTGGCAGGAGGAAATCCTCTCCAGCCTTCCACAAACATTAAGTTTAGATGGCATGAGGTGTGGTTCTACCACTGTAGTGGTGCGTAACTGCCATAAATGCTACCGTAAGCTTGACAAGGCCATTGGTAGCCATTGGTAGATGTGAAATGAAAGTAATGTTGGCACAGAGGTGAACAGTGTTATAAACTGTGTTTATTTCTGCAGAAGATACTGCCTCCTATACAGAGAACAAAAAGAAGAATGCAAAGAAAGACTTTGAAATTAATTTTGATGAGGATATCGATTTTGATGCATATTTTCAGAAAACAAAGGTTTGTGCCAGATATTCCTGCCCTTCTTAGATGACAACACTGCACTTGCCCTTCCAAACAGGCTTTTCAAAAATCGCTGTACAAGCTGGGTGGGTGGTACACACCTTTAATCCCAGCACTGCAGGGGCAGAGGCAGGCAGATGGCGACACAAAGAAACTTTGTCTCGAAAAACTACCACCACCACAACAAAATCATTGTACGGCCTGGTGTAGTGGTACAGACCTTTAATTTCTCTCTGCACTCAGAGGCAGAGGCAGTGGCTCCCTAAGCTCAGACTAACCCAAGTTTCATAGAGAGACCCACAACAAAAGAAACAAGCAGAAAGTTATTGTATATTTCAGTTTTTGCTTTTTAGGAATAAGGTCTTATGTAGCAGGCTGTCCTCAAACTTGCTATATAAATGAGGCTGGCCTTAAATTTCTGTTCCTCCTGACTGTACTCCCCAGTGTGCCACCATACCTAGCTATAACTTTAATTGGTAAACAAGTAGTCTGTTCTCCTTCTCAGTCCCCAAGGGACCATTGAGAAACAAAGACAGTGGCAGGGTCAGGAAAGTTTAAAACTTTAGATAGGGTAACACCGTATAGCCCAGTCTCCTGCCCTCTACAGCCCAGGCTAACCTTGATCTCATGTCAGTGTGCCTCTGAGTACTTCGATTAAATGCATCTACTCTCATCCCCAGTACAGGCACTTCATCATACAGAGAGTTGCAAGTAGTGGAACAATGCCCAAACCCTTCCTAAATGCCTTAAAGTGATATTTATCATTGTTATTAAGATTTTTTTTTTTTTTTAAACAAATAGGTTGCTACCACTCTGACCAAGGCCACTTTGGAAAACCAGAATTGGAAAGCCACCACTCTTCCCACAGATTTCCATTATGAAACTGATAATCTGTTCCGGCTTCACCTCAAACCAGGCCTAAGGGTAAGATGGTGCCTCCCTTCCTTTAAGCTCTTGTGGCTGCCAGACCTGTTGATGGCCTGTGTGGATCAGGTGGCTTGTCCTGTGGCTGTTGGACAGCACCTCAGATGAAAGGAAGGTGTCCAGGAGGGATCACAGAGAGCAGATGGTGAGGCAAAGCTGAGGACAGAGACTGCAGAGCCCTCACTCAGAGAGCTCCGCCCATCACAGGGGCCACTCAGCTTGGTTGCACACCATCATGGGAAACGCTCCGCCTGGGTTACAGCCCAGCTCTAGTAGGTCCACTCTTGCACTGGTTTGTAGCTTCCTCCTTATTTTGTATGTTCCTCTGCAAGAGCTTAAGTTCTTTTCCTCTCTTTGTGGTACTAGGGACTAAACTTTACTAAGGAGCATGTTGTAGCTTTTGTTTTCTTTTGTCGCTCAGGCTGGCCTTGAATTCGCTACATATTCCCAACTTGCCTCAATCTTGGGTTCACTCTAGTTGTGCACCACTGTGTTTAGTCACCATGCAGTTTTAACCATAGGCATATGTTTTCCTGAATTCACCGATACGCCCCTGGGGCCGTGATTATGAACCTTTCAGTAGGATAGCCAGGATGGTGATTTGCATATTCAGAGGTGAAGATGATGGAGAAAAGCCATCATATCGTAGGGCCTGGCTTTTATTGTTTGATTTTCCCAACCCCAGTCAGTAGTGGATTTCTACAAATTACTTTTGTTTCTTGTTCCTGACCCCCTCCCTCACCCTACCCTCACCCCTCCCTCACCCCTCCCACCCAGGAGCTTATCCTGCAGCTCAAACTAGCCTGAAACTCCCTGTGTAGCCTGGCTTCCTGCCTTCACCTCCCAAATGCTAGGATGAGCCACCACGCCTTGCTTGTAATGGTTCCTATGGAAGAAAGAACTTGAGGTCATTATTGTACTCAGAATCAGTGAGAGGCAGGCATTCAGGCGGCAGGAGCTGGAGATGCTTTATTCTTCCATGGAGCCGCACTGAAAAGGACACTAGAAGCTTGGCAAGGGGCAAGCTCACACATACACAAAGAAGGGCTTTCCGGTGGAGAAGAGCTTCATGTGTCATTGGAAACAGTGGAAGAAAGTTGGGCATTTCTTTTTCCTTTTTTTCTTTTTGGTTTTTTGAGACAGTATTTCTCTGCATAGTAGCTCTGGCTGTCCTAGAATTAGCTCTGTAGGCCAGACTGGCAACTCAACAGAGATCTACTTGCCTCTGCCTCACAAGTATGAAGATTAAAGGTGTGTGCCACCACTGCCTGGCTAGTGAGCCATTTCTTAACTCACTAAATATATGATATTGTTTGTGATTTTGTATTATAAAAATATTGTTTTAAGGGGTTGATTTTAGAATTGTATTAGAATAGTCAAGATAGTTTTGCAAGCTAATCCATCTCCAGCCACACTCTCCTCAACTCAGATGTATTCCAGGATAGATGACAGGGTAAGAGCTTTGATGTTTGAGGACTGTGGTCACTGAGCACTCCCAAGGGGAGGTACGGTTCTGTGAGCTGTGGAAGGCTGAATGAGAACTCAGTGGTAAGCAGGGAAAGAGCTTCATGCTTCTTTCTTTGCTGTGTAGTGAGCAGTGCTTGCCCCAGCAAGGGGCGGCTGCCTTTCTTTCTTTATTTGTGCATGCACACACGTACTCATGTGTATATGCTGGGACAGATGTAAATGTTGGGTGTCTTCCTTGTATATCCTGTGTGGAAATATGCACATGGGTACCACAGTGTATGTGTAGAGGTCAGGGGATAACTTTGAGTCAGTTTTCTACTACCATATTGAACCTGGGGATTGACCTTAAGTAGTCAGGCTTAGTGGCAAGCAGCTGCACCCACTGAGCATGCTCCTAGCTCTTTTCTGAGACAGCCTCTCACTTCGCCCTGTAATCACCAGTGAGCTAAACTGGCTGGCCAGCAGAGTTCTAGGGGCCTATCTCTCAGTTTTCCTGAACTGGGGTCAGATGTGGGCAACCACACCTGCTTTTTTACATGGAAAAAATGGAGATCCAGACATAGGCCTTGTGCTTGCAAGGCCGGCACTGTATTGAGTCCTTACCCCAGCCTCAGTAGGTGCCTTTAAGATAAGGAGTTCTTAGCAGGTTGTTCAAGTACAATTGAGTTCCTTTTAGAAAGCTGTAGACAAGTGGCCAGCCTTTGTTTTTTAAATAAAACTGCAGAAGATGCAGTTGCAGGTCAGAGGAGGAGATGCTTTGGTTGGGGGTGAGTAGAGGCTCTGTGTCCTGTACTTTCTGTTGTTCTGTGCAGTAGAGACAGACTTGGTTAGACTATGTAGCCTTTTAGGTCCCCACTGTAGGGTCATATCATTCTAAAATGAGACTGAGATAGGAAACAGTCTTGCCATCCCCAGCGTCGTCCAGCAGCTGCTTTTTTAGAGATTCTTTTTGCACACCCCTCCTCTATTCTAGTCACTTAAGACGGGCCAGAGCCAGAAGGCAAAGACTGAGCACTATGAGGAGATTGAAGACTATGACTACAACAACCCTAACGACACCTCCAACTATTGCCCTGGACTTCAGGTAAGGGGAGAAGAGCTCCTGCCTCTTCCAAGTGGAGGGCGGTCTCTTCCCTGGTTTCTGTTGTCCTCTGTCTCAGTACATACCAGTGAACAGTTCTGAGGAATGAGCTCAGCGTGGCCACTTTACTCACATTCCAGGTACAGGAAGCAGTGGGCAGGCTCTGTGTGATGGTTTGTATATGCTTGGCCCAGAGAGTGGCACCATTAGGAGGTGTGGCCTTGTTGGAGTAGGTGTATCACTGTGGGTGTCGGCCTTAAGACCTTCCTCCTAGTCACTTAGAAACGGTCTTCTCCTCAAAGCCTTCAGATGAAGATGTAGAACTCTCAGCTCCTCCTGCTCCATGCCTGCCTGGATGCTGCCATGCTCCCGCCTTGATGATAATGGACTGAACCTCTGAACCTGTAAGCCAGCCCCAATTAAATGTTGTCCTTATAAGAGTTGCCTTGGTCATGGTGTCTGTTCACAGCAGTAAAACCCTAACTAAGACACTCTGCTAATGAATAATCTCTGGCCTGCACAACACAGCACTAATCTTGGCTATTGTGGGATTTCAAAGTTATAGAACTATACTTCTTGTTCATAGGAGCTAATATTTTGGCTATGAGATAGAACACGTAAGCATGTGAAAGTGGTGTGGTCTAGTAGGGCCAAGAACTGTCTGGAGGTACTACCTATCAGGAGGACTTGTACAAGCCATTCCTCATCTTCAGACCTTGGGACCTTGGTGGGCACTGATAATTTGTTTCTCATTGTGAGTCTCCTGAAAGAAAGAGCAAACGGAAGCGGGGGTTGGGGGGGGAGCCCCCTGTGTCCCTGCATGCCAGGACAGAACTGGACAGTCCTATGTTCTGTTTCTTTCCTTACTGTGGGGAGAGACTGTTGTGTTTTAATGAAAATTTAGTCTGACCTCTTGGCTGATGCTTTTCTAACGTCAGCGCCTGTAAGGACCAGCCCGGGGACCTGTTTGGAGTTCTGCCCTACCGCCTAGCTCACAGTTCTTACCTGTTCACTCTGGGCTTGGTTCTGAGAATTACTTTCTGTGGGCTGAGACTGTAGACCAGCATGAATGAAACCAGGGGTTTGCTCCCCAGAACCTTATAAACCAGATGTCCTAGTCACTGTTCCATTGCTGTGAAGACACCATGACCATGGCAACTCTGATGAAGGAAAACATTTAATTATGGCTGCTTACAGTTCAGAGGTTTAGTCCATTGTTAGCATTGTGGAAAGCATGGTGACATGCAGGTAATGTGGTGCTACAAAGGTAACCGAGTTCCATATCTAGATGGCAGGAGGCAGGGAGAGAGTCGGGGAATGGGGGAAACCTACACTGAGCCTGGCTTAAACTCTGAAAGCCCACCCCCAGTGACACACTTCCTCCAACAATGCCACACCTGCTAATAGTGCACCCTATGAGTATATGGGTGGGGACATTTTTACTTTAACACTGCACTGGAGGTGGAGGAAGGATAATCAGAAGTTCCAGCCAGCCTTTGCTACAAGGCAAGTTTGAGGTCATCTTGGGATTCATGAGCGTCTATGTCCAGAGTATATGAAGGCATTGCTCCTGATACCAAATTAAATAATACCTGAGATTTTCTGTACTGTTTTGGGGTGATAAGGATGGAACCCAGTACCTCACATGTAATGCTCTGTGCTAAGCTACATGCCCAGCCCCTGTTCTGTGCTCTTGTTGGGCAAGGGATACAAGCTTTGCTCCAGCGCTTTGGGAATGCTTTCTGTAAAGTGAAATATTCATCTAGCTCCTAAGCAAAGGGGATACTAGTCTGTGGTCATTGCACTCTGTAAACTCATGCTTCTGAGGTCTCAGGCCAATAAGAGACTCTTCTATCTGTAGTAGGGTTTATGTGAAGCAGGAGGAAGTGAAGCAAGCAGGCCACGTTTGTGGGGCTCTGCTTGCTTTGTGTACATTGATTCTTTCCGGTGGTCTCTAAGCTCCATTGACAGCATCTGCCAAACTTGAAGGGTTGTTTCCTTGCCCAGGCTGCTGACAGTGACTATGAAGAGTCAGACGATTTATTTTCGGGACCAGTTGGGACCCTTGACCTTGAATCTGATCCAAAGACAACACAAGAGAATGGTCACATTTCTCCTGAAAGCCAAGGAGTAGATATCACAACTTATGGAGAGTCGAACTTGGTGGCTGAGCCTCAGAAGGTAAGGAGGAGACAGCAAGGAATTGTGTGGCTTCCTGGCTATCTCTTAATGCCTCTCGGATGTGAGTCCCATCAGCCTGCACTCCACCCTTTCCCTCTTAACCTGTTGTCTGAGTTTTCACACAGGGTTGCACTGTCTAAACTGCTCACTGGTTAGTTACTTGCCATCAACTACTTAGGTTATATGGAAGGACATCTTTCCAAAGACCGTATTTTATCTTAATAAACTTTTATTTACTTATACAGTGTTGAGAATCAAACCCAAGCTGTAAGTAGGAGTGGATTGGTCACACCAATAAAGTACATGAATGAAGGCTGTAGCAGAGAGCCTTGCTGTGGGCTTCTGAAAGACCTTGGTCAGATTCAGTTCTCATGTCACATGTTACACACTTGATGCCCTATCCCAAGAGCCAGGCTGGGTGCTACCCAGTTCATCTATTCATTTCTTACACTGCAATTCTTGGTCTCAATCTGAATCTCCTCTGATTAAAAGAAGTTAGGATCTGGGAATTTAGCTTTGTTGGTAGTGTTTATCTACTATACACGAAGCCCTAGGTTTAATCCCCTGCACTGTCTCCTTAAATTCTGGCTCATTAAAATTGGGCATGGTGGTACATACTTGTAATGCCAGCACCACAACTTGGAGGCAAGAGGATCTAAATAGTGAGGTCAGGCCAGACTTGGCTACCTGAGACTGCCTTAAAAAGCAAAACAAAGCGGTGGCGCAGCCCTTAAGGCGTCCGTCTGCAGAGGGCGCAGACGGACCCACGCCCTCTCTCTCTCTGTGGGTCTGCAGACGGACCCACGCCCTCTCTCTCTGTGGGCGTTCAAATCCCGCTCGCTCCTGCCCATCTCGTGGGATAAATAAATAAATAAATAAATAAATAGCAAAACAACAAAGTCCAAAAGGTAAAAACAAAAAGAGACCTTTTTGCAGGGAACTCCTAGTGTTTACAAAGGGAGCTCTATATATGAGGTTGAGACTGGCTTTCTTTTTTGCTTTTGCTTTTGTTTTTGAGACAGTTTCACTTAGTAGCTTTGGCTGTCCTGGAACTCGCTCTATAGGCCAGGCTTGTCTAACTCCCTGAGATCCAGTTGCCTCTGCCTCAGAGGGCTGGCATTAAAGGTGTGCGCCACTGTGCCTGGCTGGGATTCCTCCTTGATTTCCAACTTTTTCACTCCAGACTTCTGTTTTACAATAAATTGATAGTGAATGCTTTTCTTCTGCCTAATTTTGCTTTGTTACATCTATTTCAGGTGAATAAAATAGAAATTCATTATGCCAAGACTGCCAAAAGGATGGACATGAAGAAGCTGAAGCAGAGTATGTGGGGTCTGCTGACAGAGTTTTCTAGAAAAGAGGCTGACACAGAGGTAACAGCACACATGCTCCTTAGGTCCCCAGTGTGTAAGAGGGGACACCTGATGATTTGGGGTGTTGATTCTCAGCAGGAACACTGGAGAAATAATCATGCTGCCAGATTCCTTCTCCTGAGAGTAAAGCAAACCCTGACTAAGTGTTCAGACCTAGAACCCTGATTAGCTGTTCAGATGCATGGGGCTCTACAAACTCCATTCTTGCTTACACATTTTGCTGGCTGTACATTGAGATTCATGGTTATCTAGGAATCTAAGCTGTGTGGTCTCGGATATATCAGAGAAAGCCTCAGTCACCATGTTAGTGTGTGCACTCTAACAAACAGCGGAGACCCTCACCTCAGAGAAAAGGCATTTACCTTGGCTGAGTTTTAGAGGTTTCAGTCTGCAGTGAGTTGCCACCATTGCTTTGGTCTTGTAGTCGTACTTTACAGAAGCACAGAATAGGGTCTAATCACTCGTATCATGGCAAGAATATGAAAGAATGAGCGAGGGCATATGGTCCACTATCCATAGTCACACCTCGGGATTCCAGTAACTCAGCCAGGTGTGCTGGCTCATGCCAGAGCCAAGCGGCTCTGTAAGTTCCAGGCCAGTCTGGTCCACAAAGTGAGCCTTAGGACTGCTAGGACTACATAGAAACTCAAAAGCAAAAACAAAACAGAAGTTCTAGCACCTCTTAAGAGTGCCAGTGTGGGGGACAAACTAAGACCCCCTCCTTAAGGTCTTCAGAGATACCCAAGAATTTATCTTTGCGTCATTCAGTACATTTTTTTTATGGGATTTACAGTTTATAAGTTTGTTTTTTGTTTTGTTTATTTGTTTGTTTGTTTTTGGTTAGGCAAACCACACTGACAGTGGAAAGGAAGGGGCCTCTGAGAAAGTGGCTGATGAGAAGAAACTCAGTGGGCTCACAAAGGACCTGCAGACAAGGTGCGCACTGACAGACAGGGCTGCCCTGTCCCCTCTGAGCCCTGGTCAACTTCTTGGTGGGACTTTTAGTACGATGGGCCCATTGTCCACATCTTACGTTATATAAACACTTGAAGGAGCTGTTCTCTGCCCTGTGATTGGATAAGCTGTAAAAAACCCTTCCCTGTTTGAGTGGCTGGAACAGTCTAGGAAACATTTCCAAATACAAACTGGAAAAACCTGCTTACGAGGCTTTGTGAATCTGTAGTTTTTACGTGTGTGTGTGTGTGTGTGTGTGTGTGTGTGTGTGTGTGTGTGTGTATGTATGTGTGTGATACTTGATGGAGGAGCCCTGTTCTCTGGGTTGCATGACCTATTCTGTGCTTGCCCCTTTCTTTCTAGGCTGCCCTCGCTCATGGCTCAGAACCTCTCCATACCTCTGGCTTTTGCCTGTCTCCTACACTTAGCAAATGAAAAGGTAGGTCATCGGAGTAAGTATGGGGGCGTTTGACTCATCCTCTCTGCCAGCTCAGAGCTTTTATAGCAGATCTTCCAAGGGTTGCCACATTAGTGGGTAAGAGCACATACTCCTCTTCAGCTCCCAGCACCCATATTGGGCAACAGACAGCTCTTATAACTCCAGCTCAGGGAGATCTGACTCCCTCTTTTGGCCTTTGACACACACACACACACACACACACACACACACACGAATAAAATAAAATAAAATAAAATAAAATAAAATAAAATAAAATAAAATATTTTTTTTCCTAGACAGGGTTTCTCTGTAGCCCTGGCTGTGTTGGAACTTGCTCTGTAGCCCAAATTGTAGCTGGCCTCAAATTCAGAGATCTGCCTGCTTCTGCCTCCTGAGTGCTGGGATTAAGGTGTGTACCACCACCATCACCCAGATCAATAAAAATAAAGATCTTTTTTTAAAAAAAAAAAAAAGCCCATGGGGCAAGAGTGGCAGGCACACAGCATCCGTCTGCGGTTATGGCAGTAGAAGTGTTTCTATGTGGTTCCTGACAGAAGCTCTGAGGCATCTGTCATGGCAGCAACCTGAAGAAAGACTAAGAAAATCTGAATAACTGACTAGGGTACTCTTACCACCTTGACAAGAAGGAGAGCACACAGCGGCCATTGAGACCCATTTGGAGTAGGAGTGTGGTTCACTGAAGCCCCTGCTCTGCAGCTCTGCCCTGTTCCCTAGAGATGGCGAAGGTTTTAGCGGCCTGACTCCCTCTTGCCGCATTCAGGTCTCCTCTGTAGAGGCCTGGATAGCTGAAGAATGCAAGATGGCCACAGCCCGAGCGCTGTCAGGCTGACACAGGATTAGACTTGGACCATTTTGACGTTTCCTAAGAATTCTGTGATAGCTCGGAGCTTAGCACCCCCAAGAAAAATGTTCCCTGAACACTTCGTCCCAGACCTTGTTCTTTTCTCCTTTAGTCACTCCCATGTGCACCCTATCCATCATTGCTGTGTGGTGGGGCTTAGGATCAGATGGTTGTACTTCTCTTCCTCTGCCTCCATAGCCAGCAGCATACAACTGATTGGCCAAACTGGAAGCACCACTGCAGCACCCTACCCCCGCGCTAGAGGTCAGACTTAGGCACGTGCTCTACCACTGAGCCCAGTCCCCATCTCAATAGCTTTGAGAACCTGAGGTACAACATACCAGGAAGACAAGTTAGGGAAGAGGGCGGGCGGATGCTGAGTGCTGACAGGTCTCACCACTGCACCTTTAAGAGAAAAAGATCGTCTTGCCAGTCAGCTAGTTCCAAGAGAAAAGCTGCCTGAAGTTAAGTTGAGAGAGGTGTGAGATGGGCGCTGAGCAGCTGTCGGTGTAACAGCTCGGGGGTGGGGTAATGGCCTGAGGGCCTACGTGGACAGGCTAGTCTTCTGTGGGAGTTCTGTTAACTGAAGCAGAGGCAGAGAAGGATCTTTGTGTTTCTCCTGCACTTGGCAAGGCCTGAGAAGCAGCTTTGTGCAAACTGTACTTGCCACGAGATGATTCTCCTTGTACTGATGAAACAACTCATTCTCTGTAGTCACCTTGTCTCCTCAACTAAAGTTTGTCTCAGGATTCTGTTCTCAAGTCTATCAAAGCCTGTGTTTCTTTTCCCTCAGAATCTGAAGCTGGAAGGCACAGAGGATCTTTCTGATGTTCTGGTGATGCAAGGGGACTGAGTCCACTTTGAGACGTCTGCAGCGGGAGGCCCATTGCTTCCTGGTGACCATGGAGAGGTGGTGGGCTTATAGGGTGACTATAGCCAACCACCACAGTGCTGGTTCTCTGCCCCTCTTGTCACTTCAGTCTGGATGCCACACTCTGAAGCTCCATGCTGTTGGAAGGTCTCACATGGGTAACATCCACCTATGTGAGGGGAGCTTTAGTCTGGAGTATAAAGACAGTCTGATCTAACATCCACCTACGTGAGGGGAGCTTTAGTCTGGAGTATAAAGACAGTCTGATCTTTATATCAGTGTGCTTCTGGTCACTTTCTGTGACCTTTCTACTTTCCATCTGTACTGTGGAGAATAGTTTCTCTGTAGCATCTTACTGTCTTTAAAGAATTCCCTCATCTATGTACATAAAATTTATCATTTTTAAACTTGTAAGTGTATATAATACCCCAAAATAAAACTATTCTGGCACAGTGTCTGAGCACCCAGGAAACACTCAGTATCAGCATCACCCCTGGTTATTTCCCTCAGCTTTTCAGGAGGCCGTGCCCATGAAGGCCAGGGTACATAGGGCAAGAGGAAATAGAATGCCTGTTTGGAGATCAGATCTGTATATAAGCACCTATGGATTCTGTGGGAGGGGTGGCAGTAGCAAAGATGGTAGAGGTATTCTTTTGCCCTCCTGTGACTTTGCTTAGCCTTGGCCCCACTGTGAGGAGTACACCAAGTAAACAAGGACAACACAGAAGGGGCAGGTGGCTTCAGGGACAGGCCTTGAGCTGATGCATCCTGAACGTCTTGCAGCTACTTTGCTGCTGTGTTGCTGTAGTCACAGGCTGAACAGTGACTCCCCAATGTCCCTCCTTATATACACTTTGATCTTTCCATTCCCAGTCACCAGCAAGTTCAGACTCCTGTTGCCTGCCCTGGAAGACTGCAGAGGCCTTCATGTCTTCTAGATCCACCTTGAGGGGTTGGGACCACTCATTCATCCCTACAGAATCAATCACGCTCCCAGATATAAAATGTCTTCTCATACCTTGGGGAAATGAAGAAGAGTTGCTTGCAGTGTGCCTTGGGTCCCTGTCATTCACTGTCCAGGTCAGCATCTGGGATGATGGACAAGAAGCTAGAGTGTGCAATTGGTAATTCTTACTTTAGTTGCTCTGACCCCAAACAAAAGTCCTTTCCTCTGTGGCTTCATGGAAAGATAGAAATAGTCCATTCAGATTAGGCACCAATGCTAGACCAAAGAAACAATGTCCCTCTTGATGAAGCAGTGAGTATCAGCTTATGGGAGCATGAGTGACAAAGGCAGCTACCTCAAGCCTACCCAAGCATGGACGACAGCTTACAGGGTATCCCTGCTTCTCCTGCTCGCCGGCAGGCAGCTCCAGCAGTCTAGCAATTGTCCTGCTTATGTGTGGCAGGGCCTTGTGAGTCAGGAAGTGAGTGGTACCATGAACCTCCCTTCTCTCACTACAAGGGAATGTTTCAACATGGAGGAAAGAGCCTCACACCCCAAACATGCTTTCTAAATCATGTTCAAAGTAGTGCCTGCTTTTCTCTGCTTCATCAAGTTTTGGAGATTTTTAGTGTGAGCAGTTTGGCCCTGTGCTGTGGGTGAGTGTTTCCCACACCAGAGGTACCAGCCCTGGCTCAGCTGTTAGTCCCTGGCTGGGACTGGCCACACCTTCTCAGCTGTCACTTCTCTATAGCAGGATGGCTTAAGTTTCTCCATTTATGGTGCCTTTTCGCCCAAGACATTTTTACACATTTTTACAATTGCGTATATGGGATATAATGCACAAGTCAAATATTCTCTTGTAATACATTTAAAACAACTCAATGAGACAAGGACATTTCTTAAACCTAAGTGTTCAGATATGGCTGCATATTTCTTAATGACTCAGAGGGTTAGGTTGCATTCAGATGCCCTCCCCATGTGGCCTCTCATGATGAATATCTCCACTGGGAGGACCCCAGGCACTCCATCTCACATCCGGGGAGCTGCCTTGGGATGGTTCCAGCATTCACGCAGGACCTAAACGACTTCCCAGCATCACTCCTGACTACTACTCTTCACTGTCCACACACTTTGATTTCCCCATTTACACAGTCACCACCAAGTTTATTATACCCCATTCACAGCCACCATCTTAAAACAACTCTAGACATGTCTGTCTAAAGCATCTGTGGCCTCAGCTTGAAGAAAAGCCTACACTATCTGGGTTGAGAAGGTCTTATGAGGCTGGGGCCCATGTGTCCAACCCCAGCTTCCTTGCTTGCAAAACGAGTACCAGCCACAGGGATAGGCTCCTGCCTCGGTTACACCTTAGAACCTCTGCACTGCCTGTCAGGATGCCCTCCCACACCAATTCTGCATGGTCACTGTCTTAGTTACTATCCTATCGCTGTGAAGACACTATGACCAAGGCAAGTTGTGGTTTTTGGGTCTCTACCCTGGCTGTTTTGGAATTCTTATGTAGACCAAGATGACCTTGAACTCCTAGAGATCCACTTGTCTCTGCTAACCTGCAATGGATCTAAAGGTATGCATCACTATGCCTCGTTTAAACTGAGAACTTAGGTCTTACATCTTGATCTGTAAGTTGGAGACTGAGACTGGATCTGGGGTGGATTCATTCATTGTCCCCATAGGCTTGTAGCCATAGCATAATGCAAAATGCATTCAGTCTAACTTCAAAAGTCTCCATAGTCTATCAAACCTCAAAGCCCACACCCAGTGACAAGGTAGGAAAGGGGAGATAGTGAGGAAATACTGGACCAACACAAGACAGACCCAGCAGGACAAACTCCAAATTCGGCATCTCCACATCCGATGTCAAGATGCTCTTGAGTTGCACGCCTTTAATCCCAGCACTTGGGAGGCAGAAGCAGGCAGATTTCTGAGTTCGAGGCCAGCCTGGTCTACAGAGTGAGTTCCAGGACAGCCAGGGCTACACAGAGAAACCCTGTCTCGAAAAACCATAAAAAAAAAAAAAAAAAAAAAAAAAAAAAAAAAAGATGCTCTTGAGTTCTGTTCCTTTCATTCTTGCAACACACTTCTCTCTCTTGAGCTGGTTCCATTTGGGCTACAGCTCTCCTTGGCAGGCATTGTGAGATCCAAAGCTATGTTTTAAGTTTTAATTACTGTGCCTAAAAGATTCATAAAACGAAAATGCCACCAACCTGTAAGTCCCTTGCCCAAAGACAGAGATGCTGGGGGCTGTTGTCCATCTGAGATAAGTCATACATTTTCACTCTCCTAACAAGTTTGGTTGACTCAACTGCACTGGATATACTTGATCACACTTAGGCTGGAAGTACATCAGGATGTATGCTTGTCCCCTATTGGATGAAGCCAGTGGGGGATGTATATAACCTTATAGGTTGCCTTTATAAGCACCTGGCCAGTATAACTCATGGCCATTTTCTGGGAACCCTGGAATGGACCTAACCAGAGTCATCAGCCAACATTTAATTAAAGCTTCCTTCAAATTTGGTTCAAAGCTGTGGTAGTGGTCTTATTCTCACCCAGTCGGATTAACAGTATCCCCTGGCTCTGGCATCTCCAAGATCTTGGGATTTCCAACACAATCCAGGCTTCATTTTCACAGTCTCATGTGATAGCCTCCCCAGTCCTCCATGCAGGAGCTCCCCGGCTATTGCCTGGCTTCACCAGCTTTCCTTTACCATGGAGGACAAATCCACAACTCCTTTGCTCACCCCTGCAGTCTTCTTGACTGAAGATGCCAAGTCCTGCTTCCTGCTTGGGATGGAGGCTGCCACCTTCCTTACATTTGTATAAGCTTTGATTCCTTGATACGTTCCTTTGTTGAATAAGCTTTCCTTTGCTTTAGGAGGTCCCTCAGGCCTTTTTACTGGTTCTAAGTTTAGCTGGGTGTGGTCTTCACAGAGGACACCATTCTCTATTCCACTTTTCATCTGGTGCTTCTTTGAACTTATCATCTCTTTGAGCCCAAGACTCAACTCCAATATTATATTTCCTGGTCTTTTTTTCTCCTCAAATTGTACATTCTGTTTTGTGTGTACATATGGCTTGAAGGATTGACCACCTTGGGGACAGAAGAGGGCTTGTAGGAGATGGTAGAGCAGTGGGTCTCAACCTCCCTAATCCAGAGCCCTTTAGTATAGTTCTTCATGTTGTGGTGGCCCCAACCATAAATTACTTCACTGCTAGTGCATAACTAATTTTGCTACTTATGAATTGTAATGCAAATATCTGATATACAACCTCCAAGAGGGTTGAGACCCACAGGTTGAGAACCACTTGGGTAGTGGCCAATGACAGATTAATTTGAAGGTGAAAGGGTGAGCAGAGTTTATGATCCACACGTATGTAAACGTTATAATGAAACCTGAGTTGAGCAGAGTTTATGACCTACATGTATGTAAACGTTATAATGAAACCTGAGTTGAGCAGAGTTTATGATCCACACATATATTAACGTTATAATGAAACCTGTTCATTTTAAAAAGCAGTTACTGGCTGATGAGATGACTCAGGGGTTAAGAATACTAGCTGCTCTTCCAGAGGTCCTGAGTTCAATTTCCAGCAACCACATGGTGGCTCACAACCTGTAATGAGATCTGATGCCCTCTTCTGGCATGTATACATGCAGACAGGGCACTCACTCCTACATTTAAAAAAATTAAAAAACAGTAAGAAATAAAGTCAGCTTTGGAGAAAATACAAGATGCAGGTCCCTGACACTCTGCTCAACTCAAGGCAGCAGAGGCTGACAGACATGAACAGCCACGACTTCAGGCAGCTCCTTAAGCTCTGGTGGGCTTCTGAGTGCTTAGCCTGAGCTAAAGAACTCATCAAGCTATTCTTTTAAATAATAATCTCAGGAGCACAGTGCTGCCTGATACTGTCTCCTATATCTGGTTTATATTTCACAAAAGTCTTATTTCTCTTGCCAGAACTCCCTCCTGCAGGCCCAGCTGCTACAGCACCAGGGCTTTTTCTAGGCTACTTCATTGTCTGTCTCTTTACCCAGAACTTACTCCCCACAAACTCAAGTGGCTTTCTACCAGCAGGGCATAGGGGTAGCCATTTTCTTCACATTTTTGTCAGTATTTATTGTTGGCACTCTTCTACCAAAACCCCTTCCCTTGACTAGCATACAAGTTACACTGATCAGTAAGATAGGATTACCAGCAACTAGTGGTGACCCTGTGACTATGAGGGACAGACACATTTCCTACAGGATGGATTGCAGCTCAAGGTAAGTGGTTTGAAACATTGATAGACCTTTAAATCTACCTTTTTTTTTTTTTTTTTTTTTTTTTCCTGCCTGGGTGACTTCAAGCTGTTCCACAAGAATGAAACTAGCATTGGCTGTATCCTCCTCACAGGGCTGCTACTAGGAAGACAAAATACAACTAAGCCATGACCCATGACCTCAGAAGGTTTACGTATTCCCACCTGATGGCCCCAACACAGATATCACCCCAACACAGTCATTAACACTATTCTCATTCTGTTTGTCCAACATATTTAATTGTAAGAGCTAAAGGTGAGCTGTTGATAACACCAAACCCTGGCTATTTCAGAGGTATCTGGAGCTTCCTCCTCACTTCTTCTGGTGGCAAAGCTTCTGGATGTTGTCAGCCAGCCCCAGGCAATGCATGATCCGCTTCTTCTCAGCAGCCAGGTCCTCTGCAGAGACCTGGCCCAAGAGTTTCTGAACAAATATATCCTGATCTTTCAGGAAAATGTTCTTACTGACTCCTACATTTGGTAATTCCTCCAAGGACCCAGATTTGAATTGGAAGTTTAAATATCTGTTTCTTTTTAAGCCGGGTCCTCTCTCTTCAATCCATGACAACAGACTGCAAAGACAAAAAAAAAGTTCCTTATGTTAAAAATCACACTGGACAGAGTTGGAGAGATGGTAAGTTCATGCAATGCCTGCCGTACAACCATGAGGACCAGAGTTGAGATCCCATACAAAAGCTGTACTGGCCTGGTGGCCCACTTGTAATTCCAGAGCTCCGGAGGCAGAGACTGAACCCCAGGAAAGCTGGCTATCCAGACTCATGGAATTTGCAAGGTCTGGATTCAGTGAAAGACCCTGCCTCAGTAAATAAAGTAGAGACTGGTCGAGGAAGAAGATAGCACTCAATATCAACCTCCAGCTTCCAATGTATGTGCACATGGGCAAGCACACACACACACACAAACACATGTAGGTACCCACACCTGACTTCATGTGACTTCATCTTCCCTGAAAGGCTGCCTCTCTGTGGTGGCTCAGTGCCACACCACCCAAAGGCTGCAGTGACTATTTTCTAACCTTACTATAGCCGAGTATTTTATTTTGTCATGTCATCTATTTGTCATTAGGATAGCAATACCCTCCCCTCCTGCTGACAACAAGCCACCTGTATACATACTTCACTTCCTTGATGTGACTCACAACTTTCTCCAAAACATCCCTTTACCTATGTTTCATCTATCTATCTATCTATCTATCTATCTATCTATCCATCCATCCATCCTATCTGGCCGTAGAAAACACAAAACTCTGCCTTTTGATTTCAAGCAAATGCGTCACTGAATATCAGAAGGTATCAAAAAGCTGATCAAACTTCATCCAAAAAGTAGACCCCATGAGTATTTTGCAAAGTTCACAGAACAAGCTTAGTGTATTTGTAAGTCTAGCCAAAGTATGAAATTCTTGACTTTGAGGTGTGATATACAGTCTATACAGTATATTGAAGGCCAGCCTAGACTTCACATTCACTGTCTTTACTTTAATTCTGGATAAAATAAATTTGATTTATTCCAGTTCTAATTACTTATGACAACTTCAGATATCCTTCCAAATAACAGGGTGAGGCAATCTGAGGCAATATAGATTATCCAAATAACAGGGTGTTGCAGTCTGAGGCAATACAGATTACCAATGTACTACTTGTGCCCCAGTTTTCTCATAACTAAAAACATTAAATGGCAGTAACGGCAGATGCTTGTGTGGATGCTATTACTCAAGGGGCTGAGACAGAAGGAGTGCTTGAGCCTAGGAATTTGGGATTAGCTTGGCAACATCCTATCTCTGTGATAAATAGAAAAATAAGTAAATAATAAGGTTTAAACTAATAACTTACATAACTTAATTACTTGTAACTTGGTTTATTTCTGTAAGCCATTATTTATGTAATGGCAACTGGACTTAAATTTTTCCCTCACACCTCAGAGGGTACAAAGGATGAAAGGCAGTATGAACAGTAGTTCTCTTGACAGGAGCAGGCACCTGTCTGGGGTCTGAATGCCTAGCAATGGTCTTTCAGGTCCCCTTCAGAGTTACCCTTACGAATGCCTGAGGGTGTTAAGAAACCTCTCTCTTACCGCTCCTCACAACTCACCCCTTGTTCTGGGTCTCGAGCTGCACGGTCATCTTTATATACTTATCTTCCTTCTGTTCTTCCAAGGTAGCAGAAATAAGAGAAAGCTCCCCAAAGAGGGAGACCAGCCAGGTCAGGCGAGAAATGCCACTGAACGCAGGGAAGCCAAACTTCTCTTCTTCCAGTGGGCTAGCTGCAAGATATCACAAATGCTAAGAGAGTTAGGAAAAGAAACTGTTTCACAAACATTGTACCTAGGAAAGCTGGGAATGGGCCCAGCCAAGTGATCCAAGGACCTTCTGCCTCATGGCACCTGTGTGTACAATGATCAATAAAAGGATGGAAAGCGGGTAGGTAAATGGAAAATGTTTCTTTTCTTTTTTTAAAAAGTAGTATTTTAATTAAATTTTTGAAAATCTTCTTTTTTTTAATTCAATATCGTTAGTAAAATAAGGCAAACAAGCAACAGGAGTCAATATAGCCAGAGAGAATTAAAAAGTTTGCTGTTTTATCTTTGTTTTATAGAGGGAGAGGGGGACGAAAAGGGAGAGGGGGAAGGGAAGGGGGAAGGAGAGGGAGAGGGAGTTGGGTAGATTTGGTGAGAGGAGCTGGGAGTAGTTAGGAGAAAAACATGATCAAAATACACTGCACAAATTTTTTTCTAAGAAAAAAAAATTAAAAATAGGAGTGCTGTCTGTATGTACACCTTCATGCCAGAAGAGGGCACAAGATTTCTTTATAGGCTCTGGAAAAGCAGCCAGTGTTCTTAACCACTGAGCTATCCCTCCAGCTTGAAAAAAATGTTTTAAAAATGTTTTAGATTTCTATTTCTAATATACCAAATCCAAGTATTTATGCATATGAAAATAAATATTAATATATATATATACATAATTATATTTTCTTTTTTAAAAAAATTATTTACTTATGTTATTGGAGTATACTGTTACTCTCTTCAGAAATACCAGAAGACAGCATTGGATCCCATTACAGATGGTTATGAAGCACCATGTGGTTGCTGGAAATTGAACTCAGGATCTCTGGAAGAGCAGTCGGTGCTTCCAACCGCTGACCTATCAAGCCCTTACATTTTCAGTAAGTGATTTAAAGACATCTATCTGGTAAATGGAAGAACTATGATGTTTTAGCCTTTGAGACTCAGATGTAGACAAAGCGAGGAGGATGTCACCATGACGACCAGACGTGTAAAGAAAACACGAACGAGTTTAGTCTAATTCCATAGCAAGAACGTTGGTCTTATGTGAAATGTTTTCAAGAAAGCACAGTTCACATGGGAATCTGCAGGATAATTCTGTGTGGTTATCACACCACTTGCCTCTCCCCTCCCCATCTTAAACAGACCCTGTGCACTGTAACCAAACCCATCTTCTGCCTTTGGCATTCACACTTAAAATGCTGAGCATGTTCTAAAAGCAGTGGCCAGTTCAGTAGACCATAGGGAACTAAGTGTCCATGGGCCCCTTCTTCGTTGGCCTTCATGTACCACACAATGAAATTCCAGCCCGGCTCTGCCCCAAGTGGGTGACCTTTGTCCAACTACTTGCCTTTCTGGGGTGGTGACTTTACTCATATCACAAGGATAATGATAACAAGGGTGTCAAAGGCAAAAAAAGGTCTCCTTTTAAGACAGCACACACCACCTTCTCAAAGTTTCTAGCTCAAGTTAATAGTTATACCATTATATATAACTCTCACATAATTTTCAAGACAGAAGACACTCTTACTACTTAGTAATGCCCTTCCACACCGAAGGGTATCCTGTAATAAAAGCCCTGGTGCAGGGAGGCACACTTGAGTGGGGACCAGAGAGGAGTCAATCCAAGGTGACCCTACAATCTAGATATCCACCTACAGTTAATACTTAAAGAGTAACCAACATAAAATCCAGATTACACATGAGGAATGAGTGTAATCTGGTGGTGGGAGAGAGTAAATGTTCTGTTCATTCTTCATAAGCTGTGTGAAAACATTCTCCTCTCCAGACAGCCACTTCCCAGTCCTTTCTGAAAAGTTTTCACCTACAGTATTCTATAGCAAAATTATCTCCAACTAAGTTGCTTCATCTCATTTCTGCAGTGGTGAGGACGGAGCCAGAGCCTGCCTCTGTGCTAGGCCAGCCCTCTCACCTGAATGCCCTTCCAGCCCTAGTTCAAATATCATCAAGAAAAACTGTGCCTGAAAGATCAGGATGGAAACATCCTTGAGATTTCTGACTCAATTTTTTTTAAGCTTGGAATTTTTTTTTTATTACAGTTTTTATTGATTTACATTCCAAATGTTGTACCCCTTCCCAGTCCCCTGTCTCTAAGGTCTTCACTCCATCCCCTCTCCCCTCTGCTTCTGAAAGCGTCACCTTTTAAGTCAGGTTACAGCAAATGATTCAATCTCATTAAGGAAGGATAAAAACAGAGTGACGGTTAATTTTCCCTGTCAGCCTGGTTAGATCTGGGATTACCTAGAGCTGCACTTTTGGGTGTGTCTTTAAGGGAGTTTAGAGAGTTTTTACCTGGGAAGAACCATCATGAATGTGGTTCAGCCAACAATGGGCTGAAGTCCTGGACTGAATAAAAAGTGGAAAAGAGAAAAGTGAGCCAAGTACCAGCACTCTGGTCACTCGGCTTCTTGACTGAGGAGACAGTGTAAACATCCCGCCACAGGGTCTGCTCCATCAGTGGTGGACTGTATTATCCCCTCCACAGCGCTAAATGAACACTTCCTGAAGCTGCTATGACAGGTGTTTTGTCCTAACTAGAAAAGTTATTCATATAGATGTTTTTATTGTTCTTGTATGAAATTCTATAAATTAAAAAATAACACTTATTAAAAATAAGTGCCTTATTCTAAGGCCCTAAATCTAATCTCTTTTTAAAAATTTTCACTTCATTTTTATTTTATTCATATGGGTGTTTTGCCCGCAGGTATGTCTGTGCACCACATATAGTGTCAGATCACCTGGGACTGGAGTTCTACGCAGTTGTAATCCACTATGTGGATTCTGGGAAGAATCAAACCTGAGCTAGGGAGTGGTGCCCTTAACCTCTGAGCCATCTCTCCAGACACTTTAATGTAATTTCTTGGTGGCATAAACTACATGTACAGTTATGCTGAGGCACTTCAGTCTCTGTGCCTTTCCTAATCTGCACAACTCTCTTCAACGGCTTCTTGTTTTTTCCCTTCAATAGCTTATTGACTTTTCCCATTTTGAAAACCTGAAATGATAGTACAGAAAAAGTCTGAAGTCAAGAACCCAGCTTACCTCCACCCACTAAGACTGCCCAGGTAGCAACTCTAATCTGGATGGTTTCTGCTGCCAGAGATCTTAGTAGAGAAGATGAGTAGTCCAGGGGCCTCCCCTGTGGCAGCAGCCCTGCCTCACACTGACCTGTGAAGTGAAGAGATCCTTTCAGCAGCTCTTTTCCTGCCACTTCTCTTCTCAGGAATGCAAATTCTTCTATCAAGAGTTCAATGTGCTCCTCATGCAGGACTCTCCCTGTTGTGACAACGTAGAATAAAAGGTGGCCATTACCTAGTGTACAGCTGGCTCTGTGCTCGGATGTTATGCTATTCTTCCTCTGGAACAAGATGCAGTATGCCCACAAACAGTATCTGGAGCACATGTGAGGACGACTCCACTCTACCTCACACGCCACGCCTGACATTAATGTGCATAGCTTCCTAACATCTCTAAATCCTGTGAATACTTACTGTTCTGGTTAATAGTGGATATCTGTGGGATGAATAGAGGCTCTGTGCTCATAGATAAGGGGAACCAGGAATGTTATCTGCCCAGAATGCTGGAAGCAGACACGGTTAACAGCCTGGTGACCTTGTGCCCAGACCCTTATCATGAGTTTGTCAATCTATAGCATCTATCTTTATGGAAAGTGTCACATGTAGTCAATCTGTAGAACCTATCTTTATGGAAGATGTCACATGTACTTTTATAAAGAGTTTTGATATAGTGCCATTTTAAGCTTTATTGTACACATGGGATTGAGTTAATTATCACTAGGAAAAATTTTACTAAATTGAATTGTGTTTAAATGTGCCTAAAATCAACTACTCGCCCAAGGTCAGACTCCTGAAGTTTAAACCAAAACCGGCTATTCAGTTATGTTGGGCTGAACCACCTTCTCTCCTTCCATGAATTATTACACTGCTGGCCATGGTGGTCACAGAGACCCATGCAAAAATCATAGTGAAGGAGGTATCTTTTGGAGTTTTTATTAGTATTTCTTTAGGAACTGGTGACGTTTTATTTGTTTGCCACTTTGGAAAATGAGAATTTCCATAAAGTGCCCTTTTTTGAGTCAAGTTATTTGGTTTGTTTTTCGGTGGTAGAATCCTGTAAATATTCTGAATGTTAAATTTTTCTCAATGATGTCATTTGCCTTCCATGGCCAAGGCTGCCCTTTTAACAATATTCAATCTTTTCTTTGAAGTATCAAAAGTCTTCTACATCTGTCCTTTTACTTTTTGTCCTTTTACTTTTCTTGTGCTTTTAATATCCATAAAAATGCTGCCATATAAAATGAAAGAGTATTTTCTTTCAATAAATGATATTTGGAAAAGTAGATAATCACATGCAAAATACTATACTGCACACTAATCAAAGCTGACTCAGAATATAGTATTAAATACTTAATTATAAGCTTGAAAATTAGGAAACAATACATGAAAACATGGTAAATGCTTAAGAACACTGGTTCTGTTGCTGTGAGAAAATACAATCACCAAAAATAACTTAGGAAGAGTTTAAGATTCCATCACAGTAGGCAGCAGGCACAGCAGCAGGCAGCAGGCATCAAACATGGAAGCTGAGCATATAAATGAAATAAATAATATTTTTTAAATTCAGACATACCAGAAGAGGGCATTGGATCACATTACAGATGGTTGGGAGCTACATGTGACTGCTGGGAATTGAACTCAGGACCCCTGGAAGAACAGTCAGTGCTCTTAACCTCTGAGCCATCTCTCCAGCCTGCATGCACATTTTTAACTAAAAACATGAGGTAGAAAGGGGGTCGTGGAGAACTGGAAAAGGACAAGAAGGCTATATAATCTCAAACTTCCAGACTTATCTCTTAAACCTCTCCAAACAGTGCCACTAACTGGAAACCAAGTATTCAAATTGGAGCCTATTTCTTATTCAAGACACTATAACTGGAGTAGACAAAGATTCCTTAGGTACGACACAAAAATACAGACTACAAAAGCCAAACAACACACATGACATGGTAGCAAACTAACACGTAAACAATTAACAGAATAAAATACCACATATGAAATAAATTAAAATACTTGCAAAATACAGATTCAGTATGGCATACTATCATATTCTCATATATATATGTATATGTATATATATACATATATATATATATATACACACACACACTCTTACACACACACACATCATTATCATCAACAGGAAAAGTGGTAATAATAATAAAAACTTAAAATAGGCAACATGCATAGAAATTTCTCTAAAGAAGACATACAAATGGCCAGCAGCTACAGGAAAAAAATGTTCAACATTTATCATTAAATAAATGGAAATATAAAACACAAATGAAATATCACCTCATTCCATTTCGAATGACTATTATAAAAATAAGTCCAAAAGGATGCTGGCAAGGATGTGAGCTGAAGGAAAGGTGACCGCTACACACTGTTAGCATGGCTTCTAACTTACTGCCATTATGGAAAACATCCTGCAAGTTCCTCACAGGGTTCAGAAAAGATCTAACATGACCTACCAATTCCATTACTACTTGTATAAACCACAGAAAATGGGTTGTCAAAGAGACACCTGCACCACCCTGTTCATCTCAGCACTATCTCAAAGGGCCAATATACAGACTCAGAACAAATAAACTGCAGAGCCTGCCCACAACAGAACACTGTTCTTCCATAGTGAAGCTGAGATTCTGCAATTCCCGCCAGTGTGAGAAGCCTAGAGAGAATTATGTTAAGTGAAACTGAAATGAGCCGGGTGCAGAAAGAAAAATGGCGATGCCATTCACCATGTGGAATGTAAGAAGCCAATCTTCTAGAAGGTGGGGAGGGAGACAGGAGAAGCCAGTCACTGAATAGATTTAAAAGAAGAAGGGATATCCGGTGCAATAGTCTAATCTGATGAGTCCCTTGAACTGAGCCGTTCCCAGCTTCCAGGCTTAGCCTCAGTCCCATGTCTTATCCACCAGTCCAGTCTGGCTACTCCAATAGTCCCTCTCCTATCCATGCCATATCCAACTTGGCCTAGCCTAGGTCACACATTTTGTGCTCTGAACTGGAAAGTTCCCTGGATCCTAGCCTGCCTGCCTGCTCTCTCCATAATCCCCAGTTCTAAACCAGGTCTCACACAACTGTGCACCAACTCAGCCTAGTGAGTCCTTGGAACCTAACCTGTCTGCACCATATCCAGCCTGCAGGCCTAGCTTTGGTGGCACACACTATCTGCCAGTCTTGTTACCCTATTTAGTGGTCAAGATCATGGCCTGTCCATGCTCTCCTCACTCCCAGGCATAGCTTGCACACCAGGGCAAACAGATCTAGCCAATATGTACTATTCGATTGCTTTCTTATCACTTGCTTTCTTGCCAATGCTTTCTTGCTTACCACTGAATTGAAAGCATCCCATTCCTCCCATCCAAAACCAACACTGAATCTGAAGGATTAACCAACTCCTCATACCTGATATAAAATCAACTGGACTTGGGCAATAACAAAAACAAAAACATACTTTCATTCAGTAGAGGTAGCCTTGAATCTCATACTTAAACACACAGTCAAGGGAAGTCCACATGCCTGGGTCTCACTGGAAAAACCAGAATATGAAAGGCTAAGACAGTATATCCTCCCCTGAAAAGCCAGCAGTTCTACAGAAGTTTTCTCTGGTGAGAATAACTTAAATGAATCCCAGAACACTGAGTTAAAATTTTTTACCTTTATTTTTATTTTCTCTGTATGAGTGTTTTGAGCACATGTATGTTAGTCTGTGTACCACACGTGTGGAGGTCATAAGAGGATATCGAACGCCCTGCGACTGGGTTTACAGATAGTTACACAGGAGCTGGCAATCAAACCTGAGTCCTATGGAAGAGCAACTATTTCTCTTGACTGCTGAGGATCTCTCCAGTCACAGGACGCGGATTAAAAAGAACAATCAAGCTGGGCAGTGGTGGCGCATGCCTTTAGTCCCAGTACTTGGGAGGCAGAGGCAGGTGGATTTCTGAGTTTGAGGCCAACCTGGTCTACAGAGTGAGTTCCAGGACAGCCAGGGCTACACGGAGAAACCCTGTCTCGAAAAACAAACAAAAACAAACAAAAACAAAAAACAAAAAAGAAAGAAAGAAAGAAAGAAAGAAAGAAAGGAAGGAAGGAAGGAAGGAAGAAAGAAAGAAAGAAAGAAAGAAAGAAAGAAAGAAAGAGAAAGGAAGGAAGGAAGGAAGGAAGAAAGAAAGAAAGAAAGAAAGAAAGAAACCAATAGTAGGTATCTGAGGTACAGCTAAAGACTCAACATCATGGCACTATGACATGTGGAAACCAATCCACTGTTTCATTAGAACAAAGCCAAGAGTCCACAAACTCCTCTGCATTATTCTCATCCAGACACCTCCTTATGTGTCTGACACAGCCTGGGGCAGGAGGGAGATGAGAACTCAGTCAAGACAGATGCACATAAGGCAACTTACTGGAAAGGCAAAGTGATGCACCCTAGAAACTTAGGAAGCAGAGATGTGGTACAGGGTCTGTGTTCCAAAGTCAGAAAGTACATCACCTTTCTGTGCAGCCAGTTCCCACAGCTCCTGAGCCGCTGCAAATGACAGTGTCATGGGGTATTCCACGAGAACATGCTTGCCAGCCTGAAGGAACTGCCTTTGAAAGCAAAAGCACAGGGAAAGGACACTTCAAATAAACACTCAAACGTCCTGTAGGGACACAAGTCTGCAAATGCACAAGAATCGAGTGAGAGTGTAACAAACAGCCAAGAGCCAGCGAGCGCCCTTGCAAAATAAAGAAACACATGATCTACACCAAACTTGTCCGGTTATAAGATCATTTCACTATTCATCAATATGCAGACTCTAGTTTGCTTTCTATTACTGGGATAAAATCTATGATCAAAAGCAACTTTGGGAGGAAAGGGCTTATTTCACAGAGTCTCACTGTGAAGCTCTGGCTGTCTTGGAATTCACTAGATAGATCAGGCTGGCCTGGAACTCACAGCTCTGCTTGCTTTTGCTTTCTGAGTGCTGGGATTAAGGGAGTGCATAACCACATCTGGCTCCTGTCAGTAATTT
This sequence comes from Arvicanthis niloticus, assembly GCF_011762505.2. Lineage (NCBI taxonomy): Eukaryota > Metazoa > Chordata > Mammalia > Rodentia > Muridae > Arvicanthis > Arvicanthis niloticus. The sequence goes on along the minus strand of NC_047659.1, from coordinate 98,050,446 downwards.
TTTTTTAAGTACAGTATAGTTCCTGACAGTAATTTTTTGTGAGTACGCTGTCGACATCTTCAGACACACCAGAAGAGGGCATCAGATCCCGTTACAGATGGTTATGAGCTACATGTGATTGCTGGGAATTGAACTCAGGTCCTCTGGAAGAGAAGTCAGTGCTTTTAACACCTGAGCCATCTCTCTAGTCCTCCTGACAGTAATTTTTAAAGGTCACAGGACAACCAGAATTTTCTGTGTTGACCACTAAGTCCCATTTGTATAGTTTTAGCTTGCTCAGTTCTCTTCCCACAGGCAAGGCAAAGCCTATCTGCATTAAGAAACCTACCTTATATAGCCTTCGTGGCTGGAATTCTCACTGCAAATATAGGCGACATCAATCTCTTGGCTGCAGAGAGCATCTTCCAAAGAAATCTGTTGTACTTCATCAAGGCTCCCAAGTTCTCGTCTGTTTCAAAGTAGGCAAAGTCAAGGCTTATATTAATGAATAGCACTCTCTCCTCCCCTCCCAACAATGCCCAGGGATGAGCTTTTGGAAAGTAAGAAATTTATTTTCTCCTTTCTATTTCCTGGGTATTTTCCAGATGAAGGAAAGCAATCAACGTTAGGCTGAATCCAGGAGACCTTGAATAGAAGCCAACATGGCCACCAATGCTGGAAACCAGAAGTCTTCCAAGTTACTTCTCTAAATAAAAAGAACAGGATCCTTGTATTTCACACAAAAGGATCTCTGTGGTAATTTCCTACTAAGCTCCTGAGGAAATACTATGACTACCACACCAAGCCAAATCTCACACGCATACCACCCCGGTATAAACTACCACATACTCCAAGCTCCTTCATGTACTTCAAGGCTTGTGACCATCAGGAGAGAAGCAAGCATCCTTGCCTCTATTACAACTAACCCAGAGAGGCTGTAACTGCCACAGCTTAGCAGTGGGGCCAGGATGGAAACCTAGAGGACTAACACTATGACAGAGAACAGGGTAGTAAAAGAGCCAGAGCCAGGCCATTCTGAGCCCCAGTGCAAAAGCTGTAAGGAGTGAGTGGTCCTGGAAGGATGCAGTCTTGGACCAACATGCAACAACCAATAGCAACTTCAACCAAGCGGGGATCTGCAAGCTACCTACTGCACACTGCTAGATTTGACCAACACTTATTGTTTGCCTACTGTGTGCTGCACTGTGGGAGAAAACACGAAAAATTAGTTCATGTTCTGACAGAGGCATGGAGACACACACATATATATGCAGCACAACCATCAACAACAAAAAGACTAAGTGGGAATTATGCAGGAACACAGACAGCAGACCGGGGAAGCACAGGAACACATCTAGTCTAGGGTTTCAAGACAGGCTTTCTAGGGAAGAAAGAACCCAGTAAGGAAGTCACAGACAAGAGTATAATAATAGCAGGAGGCAGTAAAGTGGGGCTGCCAGTGGGCTGTCATTCCATGGGTTCTAGGGGGTTGAGGAGATCTCAAGGCATGCACTGTGGAAGCTGACTGGGTCTTAAGGGAAATGATACTCCCACTTCAATCTTGAGGGCACATTATATTTAATTCCATCTTCAGGTAAGTGTCCACTGAGGTGTGTTGGCTAATAACAATCATGATTTCCCCATTGCATGCAGCCCCAACCTTACTACCTTGAATCTGACAGGGAAGAAAGGACGAAGAGAAGATTCTAGCACATATGGTTTTCTCTGATGCCTGGAAACAGGGGCCAACTCAAGTCAGTCAGACTGGAAGAACATGGCCCTGTGTACTAAATATGAACCACCACGGTGGTTTTTTATGATTTGTGAAAATATTTATCTGGCTGGGCATAGTGGCACACACCTTTAATCCCAGCACTTGGGAGGAAGAGGCAGGTGGATCTCTGTGAGTTCAAGGCCAAACTGGCCTATATAGTGAGTTCCAGGAGAGCCAGGACTGCATAAAGAGATGCTGTCTCAAAAACAGTTACCTGATGTTCTTCTGGAGCAACTGGAAGTAGAGACCTGCCTGAGCTGTCACTGCCACCCCATCATACTCCCCCAGAACCTGTGTCTACTTCATACTTAATCTGGCATTGCAGATGCTTAGCTGGGGAGTAGGGTAGGAGCAGACCTGACCATGAAGCAAGAAAGGAGGAAGAGGATTAAATTTAGTTTCCATCGAGTTACAGTGAAAAAAAATCCATACAGGAAAGTGCCATAAAAGCTGAAAGGGACTTGGAGCAGGGGTGCAGGGAGATGGGAAGTTGAGGGGAAATAGCAAGTAAAACAAAATTTGCTTAAAAAAAATATCATAGGGGGACCTAACAATTTGCATATTAACTTTACATTTTTAATTAAAAAAAGAAAAGTTCAGGTCAGTCACCGACCTGGAAAGAACACATAGTGTTAGACTCACTCATTTTTAAATGTAATTCTTGGGTTTTCCAGTTGTTAAGATTACTGAATCTTTTTATGTCTCTGTTTTCTTATCCTGAAGTGGAGTTGGTATAGAGCTGAGAATAGTATATGGAATATAAGGTCCAAAGCCCTAGGATGACTGTTTCGAATGACAAAATGGCTAAATGACACACCTAGACTTTCTTCAGGCCAAACATCCCAGTCACTCACTGTGTGCATTCTGTAGTGAACACCGTGCGCATTTAATGCTCCGATGGAGGTCTGCACTGGGCACCACTCCCTGGACATGCAGCAATAGGCCCCTGACTTGAGTTCCCAGTCCTCTCCAAACTAGAGAGTTCTTGGGACCACTCTGCGTGATTCTCTGGAGATGCTGACTTTCCCTTACTCTGAGTCTAGAAAATGTCCTTGCCCTGTGGTGTCACCACTCACTGTGATTCCCATCAATCACAGAGCACAAACCAAGTGGGCCTTACCTGGACACAAATCCAATCAGGTTTAGGAATGCTGAAGAATGTGGGTCCTTCAGGTCCCTTATCCTCACAGAGCCAGCTCTGCCGACACCAACCACCACCACACCAAATTTCCTCTTTAGCTGAAATATCAAAGACCAATGTGGATTTGAAAACAGTCCAGCTATGTAATAGAGTGCATCAAAACAGAGGACCAGGTGGGATCTGGCAAGCAAGGAAAGCTGGCAACCCCAGACAGAGTTGGGGTAAGGCTACCCTAGAAGCCAGGTCCTCAGACATATACTGGTCCCAGAACCAGACCCAAAGCACACTGAGAAAGGGCTCTGCCCATCTCTCTGTGTAGAAGACCCACACCCAACCTGATATGGTACCTCCACCCTACCCCAGGCTCTAGAAACAAGAGCTCTAATCAGCTGGGTGTCATAGGAGGCTGACAGAGCAGGACACACAGGAAGACATCTCTTTATTGAGACTCAAGACCCAGGTTGTTTTAAGTCCTTACCATGGCTGAGTTCCTCTCCTCTGGTACCTTAGACAGTATCTTTAAATATACTGCTAGAGGAGAGGTGTTAATAAATTATAGTGAAAAAAAGTCCATTTAAAAGCTATATAACTATAACACATTATAACCCAAATACAAAAGTTACTGCCACATTTATTAAACCCAGTTCTATTTATGTGCATATATATGTAACAACTGTAATTAATGAAAAAGAGACCATGAATTTGAGAGACAGTGACAAAGGGATGTGGGAGAGGTTGCAGGAGGAAACAATGCAATTATATTTTAATTAAAAAATAAATTGTAAATAAAAATAAAAATAATTTGGATGAGAAAAAACTGATTTTACTGTTACAGCCACAAGCCAAGTCTGGAACCTCATTAGTTATGCGGTGTAAATCTTAATAACTAAGTTAAGGAAGTATGGATTTCCAGCATGTAAGCCCATCTTAGGCTGCAATGAGTTTGGAGCCCAAATAGGACCTTTCAACTAGGGTAAGCCACTGAGTAATTACTGCATGGTCTGCAGTGGAGAAGAAAGACTTCCTCAGACAGATCCAACTGATCACCACAGCTGTGGGGGAGATGAGCTCCTGGCTGGTGGTTAGAGTGGGTGTCCCAGGAAATCACAGGAAAACATCCAAGAAGTGACAGGAGCAGAACGCCTATCGTCGAGAAATTTCCAGAAGAATATGCCCAACAGTAATTTAGCTTTTTGCGATTACGGCGAACATCTGAAATAATCAACATATACCAACCCTGCCCATTCCAGTCCATGCTGCTTGGACTAACTTAAGAGAGGTGGACATAGATAAGAGCCCAGGAGGTCCTAATACCTCCGCAATCTCCCAGAACCATGTGCATATCAGTGACCTAGAGGAAAAAAAGTTTACTTGTTTGGGCTAATGTTTCTAAACTCTGTGGGGTGTGGGGGGGAGGGGCAGAGGCTACCTTAAGTGGGTGAAATCACTAATTAGTTAACCTTGTTTCGTGGGCCTGGAGGGCAAGCCCACCATGCCAGGAGCACACAGCAGAGGAAGACCCCTCACTTCATGGCTAGGAATTGAAAGGGAGAGGGAGAGGCAACATAGTGACCCATAGCAGGCACAGATAAAACTCAAGGGAGATAATTTTTCCTCTATCACCCACAGCCATGAGCAAGTGGGTATCTTAGGGGAAAGGTTTTTGAAAAGATCTTGAGAAGGAAACTGCAGCAAAGGTATCCCTTAAAGCCCCTGCAGGAAACTCACCTCAGTATCCATCTTGTCTCTTCAGTCAGTGTCTGTGAAGATAGACAGAGGTTCAGGATCTTGGGACATAAACTCTCTGTGGATACTGTTTTTGCACTTGGCTTTAGATGTCAACACAACAAGGGGGAACTAGGGAGAGGGAACTGTTATGTGATAGGCAGATAAGTGTGACACACAGACATCTACTCACCCCAAAAGGGAGCCCCGAGCACACCAAAGTGCAACTGTACCAAAGTCCAATTCAGCAACCCAGCAAGAATTTAACTGGGTCACTTAAAACTCACTAACAGGAGTATGAGTGAGGGAGGTGTTCATTACAAGGAGCAGAGGTAATCAACAACATAGTACAGCCTCCAGACACACACAGCTTGCAGTGGACCATGAGTCCAGCTAAGAATTTCTTTTTGCACCATGGCTGATCACAAACTATTTTCTCCTTTTTTTTTTTCACTGCTGGGTGGGGGCCCTCAAGAATATTTCAAAGTTCCTGTTTTTCTCCCACATTGTTAACATTTTGTTTGCCTTGTGACCCTTTTTCTTCCCTCTTGGAGGAAATGTTGCAATTTGGAGAACATGCCTTAAAACAGGAACATCAACTGAGGTCCCTAGATCAGATTGTCTTGGCCATGTTGTAGGGCATTTTCTTCATTGCTAATTGCTATTGACAGCCCACTGTGGGCAGTGCCATCCCTACACAGGTAGGCATAGGCTGTCTAAGAAAAATAACTGCTAGGCCATGTGGCCACGCCTTTAATCCTAGCACTTGGGAGGCAGAGGCAGGCAATCTCTGAGTTCTAGGCTAGCTTAGTCTGTAGAGAAGCCAGAGCTATACACAGAGGCCCTGTTTTGAAAAGGCAAAACAAAAAAGAAAGAAAGGGGGAAAAAAAAGAAAAAGAAAAGCAACTGAGTAAGCCAGAGGAAGCAAGCCAGGAAGCTGCCTTCCTTCAGTCTCTGCTACAGTTCCTGGCTCCAGGCTTCTTCTGCCTCTTCGTTCCTGACCTTACTTCCTTTGAGAGACTGTGAATGGACTCTAGCTAGCCCATGTATAGCAAACACGGCTCTGACAAAACTTGCCCTTCTACCCCATTCCCTCTGCCTTGCTAAAAACCATTAGATTACATTCCTGAAGTTAGCCCACAAAGTCTCTTTTTTTATGGTTACTTCCTCCTCTGAGGCTGATTACCAAGGTCCAGCAAAGTATTGAAGTCCAGCAATCAAAAGCCCCCTTTGGCTCACCTAATTAACATGCCCAATTAAAATGAAACACCTTCTTCTGATGGTGCCAACACAATGCCTTTAATCCCAGTACTTGGGAAGCAGAGGCAGGCAGGTATCTGTGAGTTTGAGACCAGCCTGGTCTATAGAGTTCCAGCACAGCCAATCAAACAAAAACAACAACAAAAATTAAACACCTCATCCTAACACAGGGTTTCCCCCCTTACCTTTATAAACCACCATTTTTCTAGGAGTCACATCTGTCTCTATCCCCCTTCCCTTCTCCCTGTTCTCTTCCTCTTCTCCTTGTCCTCTACCTCCTGTCTTTGTCTCTTATTCCCTGCCCTCTCTCTGGGGCAAATAAAGCTCCTGTGTGCTGAGAACTCGGTCTTGGAGGTCTACCAATCCTTACAGACCATAACATGTAAGGTTATGTAAGGTCCTGAGCTGCTACCAATCCTTACAGACCATAACATGTAAGGCAAATAAATCCTTTCCTTCTCCAAGCTGCTCTTGGTTAGTTTTATTACAACAGAAAAGCAGACTAGGAGTTATCATCAGTCTCTGTCCCCTAAGTGCCACCACCACTTTTACCCTCCAGGAATGGCACAGAGGCTAATTGGTATCTTCTCTACAGGTGCTGGTGGGCACCTTCCTTGGGATACCATCCCACCTATGCATCTGAGGGATGAACAATTCTAAATCTGCACGGTCCATGTACTGTCCTGGATAAGCAGACATGCCTCTATGGAAATGATGCAGTTCTACAACTTCTAGCTTGGAGACCATGGCTTCTATCTAGCTTTCTTTTACAGAGATAAGCAAAACAAAGCATTTGTCCCTCATAGCTGACTTCCTACGGGACCTGAATTTTCTATATAAAAGAACTGTTAAGCAGCCTTTCTGGATATTCCACATTAAAGCAAAAGGAAGAACCAGACAAGCAGAGGAGGGAAAGGTAAGAGAAATGGAAACAAAAAGAAGGCGATGTAACAGCAGCACCAAACTTCAACAGACTCTTTGGCCAGCTTGCTAAGCCTGTATCCTGGGTTTCAGGTGCTGACACAGAACTCCTAAGCAGAGGGGAGCGATGGGCTGATATCTTCCACCAGGCATCTTAGATTGGGCACCAGCGATCAGGAACCAGCTTTAGGGAAACACTAGGGTTGTGAGAAGAATCCTGTAAAGATGAACTGTTTTTGTCCACTGTTTAGACCCAGAGGTACATTACTTTAACTATGCCAGGACAGGTGGGTAATCACAGGTGACGAGAATGAGAATAAAGGCACCTCTGTCTTCTGCCTCTGTGTATCCAAGAGGCTGAGATGGAGGAAAGGGTGTTCTGTGGCACTCTACCATCGCCCTGGTCCCGGGATCTCATCCTCTTGGGGTAAGTGTAGAATTATAAGTAACACTGCAATAATAAATCCCATAAAATCAGAGACTCTGGGGCTGGGGAAGTGCCTCCGCAGTTAAGAGCATTGACTGCATTCCCAGTGCCCACATGTGGCTAACAACTGCTATAACTCCAGTTCCAAGGGGACCAATGCCCTCTTCTGGCAACCCATGGTTCACAGACAAACATGAGGCAAAATACCCCTTCATACAAAATAAAAGTAAATGAATAAATCTTAAAAACAAAACCCCTTTATTTGGGGGCAGTCCTAAGGGTGCCTGGGAAAACCACATGGCCATCTGGGCCAGTGCTAAGAACATGTTTGTTTCTAGCAACTTCTTCCCATCTCCTCAGGACACATGTTGTCTACCCTTTGTGGTCTGAAGCAGGCTTTTCCTATGTCCTAACATGTGGGGCAATAGGAACCATGCCACAGACAGAAGAACTGGTATGGTCGTGTGTGTGTGTGTACAAATAATGTTTTTTAAAAATTTATTTACATTGGTGTTCTGCCTCCATGTATATCTGTGTAAGGGTGTCATGTCCCCTGGAACTAGAATTACAGACAGTTGTAAACTGCTATGTGAGTACTGAGATTTGAACCTGGGTCCTTTGGAAGAGCAGCCAGTTCTCTTATCTGCTGAGCTATCTCTCCGGCCTAATGTTATACTCTTTAAAAAGCAAACAGATACCACATGTTTGGCCTGTCTTTGAGAATCTCCATACTGCAGAGGCACAGAGACAATGGCTCCTTTGGCAATGGTGTTTGGCCAATCAAGAGTCACTGAACAACGGTGAAGAAAGGAAGACAGGCTGGGTTACGTGTCCCTCACCTGCACAGCTCTCCTAATGGCTCATCAACACAGCTGCATTTGCCAGTTGCTACAGCCCTGTAGGAGGCATGGGAGGGCTCAGACTACCTCTGCCATACCCCAGCCTTGGCCTGAGTGCCCCATACGCCTACAGAGCAGTGTGGAAACGGTAGCCCTCTGATGTTCACCCTCGGCTGCCACCCTTCTACTCACCGATTTCCTCAACTCTGCCCATTTTTCTACAATGAAGGCCAACAACAATTCTTTTTGTTTCATTGTTTTTGAGGTAGGATTTCACTTTGTAGCCCAGGGTGGCATGAAACATACTCTGTGTCCTAGGCTGACTTCAACACTCTCAGCAACTCTCCTGCCTCAACCTTGATTTATAACAAGATCTATAGAGTAAAATATAATAGTTATACAAATGTATGTAATTTATATACATCAAAATAGTAACAATAATTATGTTTCTGAGTCATGTAAGTTTAGGAAAAATTTGTTTCTTAGTTCTAAAAGTTCAAGTATAGTTAGCCACACATATTTCTTAGTCTTCTAGCTATCAGAAGCTCCTTGATAATACTTTGCCTACCATTTGACTTTAATATGTGCTATTCTGGAATGCAGAATGGAAGAAAGGGATCTGCATATTTATTAATATAATCTATTACAATACAAATGAGCTCTAGTATTCTAGTTCAATAAGACCTTAAATTGCTCCGGGCAGTGGTGGCGCACGCCTTTAATCCCAGCACCTGGGAGGCAGAGGCAGGCAGATTTCTGAGTTCGAGGCCAGCCTGGTCTACCGAGTGAGTTCCAGGACAGCCGGGACTACACAGAGAAACCCTGTCTCGAAAGACAAAAAAAAAAAAAAAAACAAAAACAAACAAACAAACAAAAAAACAATTTAAAAAATTCTTGGAAGTAATATAGAAATTTCATTAATTATGGGGGGTTCTTTCCAGTACAGTATTGTTTGTTTTGTGTATTGTGAGTGCTAATATTTATAAAATCTTAGGTTGAACATTCTGTGGCCTTACATAGCTATCCTACAAGAAAGCATAATCTGTACCCCCACTTATACAAATAAGAACACTGAGACAAGAGGTTAGTTAGCTAATAGACCCCAAATTCAATAACAGCTGTAAGATGGAAAACTGGTATTATATAATGTTAAGTAGAAAAATATCTGGATCCAAAACTGCACAAGCATAATGGGTTTCTCTGTGTAGCCCTGACTGTCCTGGAACTTACTCTGTAAAGGCTGGCCTTAACTTAGAGACCTGCCTGCCTCTGCTTCCCAAGAACTGGGGTTAAAAACCACCGCTGGGCTTTTTTTTTTTTTTTTTTAAAGTAGGCCCTAAACTCAGCCTTATTTCTAAGTTCTTCAGATAAACATGCAATTTACAATTCATTCACACCGTTTTGCAACATTCTTCTTTCAGTTTTCGAAGAATAAAGTACAGCTAGGAGAGGTTATAAAGGAAACTCCTGGCGCAAACCCTCTATCGTCAAAGTCCTCATTCTGGATAGGGCACGGTCTATTCGGGGGTTCAGCCCCCCAATCAGTGCACGATACACCTTCCAGCCTCATCTACATAAGGCCGGAAACCCGGAGAAACCCGGAGCTCTTTAACGAGATGGAGACTTAATTTCTTCAGTCTTTACTCAGGAATGCCCGCTTCCTGAGAGGAGTCTCTGGCTCGCCGCTGCGGGCCTGCGAAGGGCTCGGCAGAGAGAAGCTGGAGGCCAGGCGCGCGGGGCCCAGATAGGGCGGCAGGGGGCACGGTCGGCTTGGCCTCCCGCCTCCGGACGTCAGGACCACGCGCCCAGCCCACGCCCCTCCCGGTCGGAGCTCACCTCACCAGCCGTCCACCGGCGCCCACTCCAGCTCTCCCACAGCGCAGCAACCCTAAGCTCCGCTCCGCGTAGGCCAAGCGCTGCTGGGATCCGATTGGCTGTCTAGGTGGTGGGCGGGGCTTTGGCCGAGCAGGTCTGTGTGTGCAGCTGCCTACACTTCGGAATGTGGTTTTGCACTGTTTGGTGGTGTCGCTACTTTGTCAGCTCCCTTTGCGCCATATGTAACTGGAGCTCTTTTTCTAGTTTCTCGGCTCAAACATAATTGATCTGACACAAAAGCTTGTTTCTGTAAGGAGCAAAGATTCCAGAAAAACTGTATTTGTGAAAATGCTAGGAAAAGGCATTTTCCCAGGAACAGCCTGGTCTCTCCCTGGGAATGGCGAAGGAGTAGATGCACTGAGGGAGAATCAGAGTGCTCTGCGGGGAAAATGTACCGAAGGTAAGGGAGAAAAGAGAAGCATCTGAAGGATCCTTTGATCTCTAGGGCTAGAGTCTAGTTTCTTTTTTAATCCCTTGACAGGAATGATGAAGCAAGTAGGGGTTGGTGGCGATGAAAAATCATCTTTGTTTCTCATGAGATAAATGTCCTCACTCCAGTTGGAGTCTGACCAGTTTTTTTTTTTTTTTTTTTTTTTTTTGTGACAGGATTTCTCTGTGTACACCTGGCTATCCTGGAACTCACTCGGTAGACCAGGCTGGCCTCGACCTTGAACTCAGAAATCCGCCTGCCTCTGTCTCCCAAGTGCTGGGATTAAAGGCGTGCGCCACCACTGCCCAGCATTCTGGCCAGTTCTTACCTCGTTTCCATCATCTACCATCTGAGAAGTCAGTATTGGCCCCTCTCTGATAACCCTGTAATCTTTCACCCATACAGTGGAGAGAGTGACCTTAAACATAATAGTAACTAGTTGGGTATGATAGTGCAGACCTGTACTCCCAGTAGTTGTGGGCCAAAGAAGATCAAGGCTCGCCTGTGCTGCCTAAAATCCTCTCTCAAAATAAAGGCTAGGAATGAGGAAGAAGGATGAGTAGATCCCCATGGGCTAGGCAGTTCAAGTGGGTGAGTTCTAGATTCAGTGAGTGACCAGGGCAGGAGAGATAGCTCGGTGATTAAGAGCTCTTGTTGCACCCGCAGAGCACCTGGGTTCAACTGCCTGCACTCACATGGCAGTTCACAACCATTTGTTCTTAACTCCAATTCCAGGGAACCGATGCCTCTTCTGACCTCTGCTGGCACCAAGCACATGTGTATGAATAAGCCATATTTTTTAAAAATCATTTTTTGAAAAAAAAGATTTATTTTATTTATATGAGTACACTGTAGCTGTCTTCAGACACACCAGAAGAGGGCATCAGATCCCATTACAGATGGTTGTGAGCCACCATGTGGTTGCTGGGAATTGAACTCAGGACCTTTGGAAGAGAAGTCAGTGCTCTTAACTGCTGACCCATCTCTCCAGCCCTGAAGCCATATTTTTAAGAGTTAAAAATTAATAAAATAGTGAGGAAGAAACCAGATGTTGATCTCTGGCCTCTGAAACATGAACATTTACATGATTATACATACACAGCCACACAAACATGTACATATAACACATGGAAAAAACATACATACAAGTAACATACAGACTGAGCAACTTGTATTTATATATTTAGAAACCTATCTATATACTAATTAAATAATTTTCATCTATTTAAATTATAAAGAACATACAGATCCAAAAAAGCACAGTTGTTTTTATTATATATTAAATTTAAAAATTTCAATTTACACAGTTCAACACCAAAACAAAGTAAAAAATGCATCATTTATTAAGTTGCCATTCACTTGCATTGGTCTCTCCTAAAATTCTGCCACAGGAAAACAGCTTAAAGACACATGGAGAGGTTCAGTGCACTGCTCATGGCTCACTAGGCAACAAAGATCATGTTTATCCATAGAAAATAAAAGAATCTACAGTAAAATGAAAATAAAATACTGTACTTTTATGCAATCAGTTTGGAAGAGCCTAGAAGAATGTTAGCTAATACTCACCTGCAGAGCATATGCTGTGCTGGGCAAACTTGGCACATTAGCTCTCAGACCCTGCTCAGCATCTCCAGTGTCTCCAGTGCGACTAAGACAGGCTCCTCTCACACCCTGACTGATTGCAGCTCTTCTGCTGACCTCCTGGGGATGAATGTTGGGGAGCCTGGCCACCTCCTTTCCGCTGCTCTCATGCTCTTCCTGTCCTCCTTTATTTGTCCCCAGCCTTGCTCTGCTGCCATCCATCTTGCTAAAGGTGCCTGGCACAGAGCACGCAGCCACTCTTCCCCCAAGCGTTAAGCTCATTGGCTGATTATAAAGTACAGAGATTAGACCTAAAATTCTCTCTATTTTGTGATCAAAAAGGTTGACGATGCCTGATTCAAAATATAATTCAATGAGTTTAGATAGAATACATACTGGTCCAAAGTTTTAAAATATCTACTCTTTTCTATTATTATTAGTGTATTAAAATCATAAGCATTGTAAACATTCTATTAAACATTTCTGCAGAAACCTCGTTACTCTACATTTTATTTAGTGAGTTCAGAAAGAACAAAAGTGGCATGATGTTTTCTTTGGCAGATCTAAAGTCATGCCTCAACCCCAAACCTACTGTTCACACATGCAGTCAGACAGAGTGGTGGGACAATTAAGTCCCATGACAAGTACTGCTGCTCTCATGAACATGCCTTGTAACAAAGCAGCAGAAAAGCAAACACCCATGATCCTCGGGGTATCTGTCATTGTGACTTTACATACCTTACTTCCCCTGCTGCACAACTGACCAACCTCAGTGACCACAGAAATGCCTGGAGAAACACACACATAGGAGCTCCTCCTATATCACATGCCACACTGCTTGATAAAGTGCGAGCAAGGCTGAGAGAGGCGCAGAGAAGGCTGCGAATGGCAACAATAAAGACGGAGCTGCTTCAGAACCTCTATCGACAGCGCTGAGGCTGATGACGCATCTAGTCTCTTCTGAAGGGAGAAACCCAATGGGCAGGAAATTCCAGTCACCTACTGCTCTTTTAGCAAGGCTTAACTGCATGTATTTAAGTGAGAAGTTAACAAAGTGCTACATTTACAAAGAATAATCTAAAAGTTAATTCCAAAAGTACCACTTTTTGTCTTGTTCTAACAGTGGATGACAGCTCTGTAGAATCTTGTTAGCATCTTTTTCCCCCCTTCTGGTTTTTCAAGACAGGGTTTCTCTGTGTAGCCCTGACTGTCCTGGAACTTGCTCTGTAGACCAGGCTGTCTTCGAACTCAAGAGATCCACATGCCTCTGCCTAGTGCTAGGATTAAAGGTGTGCATCCCCACCACTACCACTGTCCTTCTCCTCAGCATCTTTACAGCAAGTATTGGTGAGATAACACAAAACCAAAGTGCCTGACCCTGGTGATAACCAGTCCTATGAACTAGAATGACTCACATAATAACTTAAGTTTATTACCTGAATAGTTTCAATGGTGAAGTACCAAAAAGGGTAAAATAAATATTTCCCACAGCACCATTAGTTTTTATAAAATACTATTTCAGTTAATATACAATTTCAAGATTTTGGCCCATCACACATACAAGGCATAATCTTTTCTTTTACTAATAGAGGGCCTATAAGCATAAATATAACACGAAAATGATATATTTTGCCAAAGTATTTGTAGTATATATTTACATAGTCACTACTCAGTAACATCCACTTAATATTAGTAGATTTAAGGACCAGAAAAAAATTAATTGACCATTTATTCTATGGTCACAAATTTTACCTGCAAAAGGGATCTAATAGGACACAGATATACTTTAGGGTCAAATTACTTAAAATTAAGTATAACAAGTTAAAAAGTAAAAAATACAGATTGTGTTTGCCCAATACCCAACATGCTCATGGTCTTATACAATGGTTAGCATGTGCTAGGCCACCTCAGTTTAACACTGACTTGAGCAAAACAGAACCGAAAGTGCAGACTTTTCTTACAACAAATTCTGTACTCCAAAGCCAAGTGTGATTCAGGTGATGATCAATCTGTGTTCTCTGCATCAAAGCAGAGAACCGAGCCTCAGCCTTATTAGAAATCAGTTAATGCTAGAATAAACCTGCTATAAAACATTTATAACAAAATAAATATTTTCAGTTTCTCCACATTAAGTGACATAAAATCATTAGCATTTTATAACATTAGCTTAGGTTGTTTTTTTTTTTGGGGGGGGGGTGACCCAAGCATACTGTACAATCCTGAGTAAAAAAATTAATGACACAATTTCTTGGGGATCATTCTTAGCAGGATCAAGAAGAAAACACAAACCAAACTCAAAAATCCCCATTTCCATCAGAAGTACCGTGAGTGCTTTTTACTTTGGTAAGGTTATAAATGTAAACCATTTATGTGGAAAAAGTAAAATTTAACAGAACTTTGCTAGGATGTCTGCATCACTTTTTGACAGTGACATGATAAATAGTCTGAAAGAACAGAGCTTGAGGATCGGAACCACAGGGCTACCATGTCAGCATGTACTCGGCAGTGCAGGACACAGGGGGTGGATGGGAGCAGCTTACAGGCCAACAGACCTTCGTTGCCTGCAACAGAAGAAAAAGGGAAATTATGTTTAAAATGGATGTCAACAGACGCACCTCCATGGACATCTGTAAACAGGCCAAAAGCACATGAAAAGATGTTTGTTGTCAATTACCAGGGGAAGTGCCAAACAAGCACTTTAGAGAGAGCACTTCGCATTTGTTTGGAAAACTATTTTATATATTAAAAAACTTGAAAAGGTGCTGGAGTGGTGATAAATGCCTTTAATTTCAGAGGAGAGCAAGAATATCAACAGGTATTTCAACACTCATGTACACAACAGCACTGTTCATATCAGACAAAAAGGAGAAGTGCCTCAAGTACTTAGTAACAGGCTAACAGTATACTACAGAGATAATATGACATATAATAATAATGTTATATAGTAGTATACTATAGTATATACAGGGTAACATATACTAGTAGCATAATAACTGGTCAGAAGTGATAGGGTCACTTTATATTCACTAAGGGAACAACTCATCAAGAGGACATCGTAGGGGCTGGAGAGATGGCTCAGTGGTTAAGAGCAGTAGCTGCTCTTCCAGAGGTCCTGAGTTCAATTCCCAGCAACCACATGGTGGCTCATAACCATCTGTAGTGGGATCTGATACCCTCTTCTGATGTGCCTGAAGATAGCTATAGTGTACTCAAATAAATAAGTAAGTAAGTAAGTAAGTAAGTAAATAAATAAATAAATAAATCTTAAAAAAAAAAAGAGGACATCGTAATTCTAAACATATTCTCCAAACACAGGTGCATCCCATTTCATAAAGAACTACTAAATCTAAAACCATAGGTTAACCCCAACAAAGTGACTTCAGCGCCCCACTCTCACCAACAGCATGCCATACAAACAAACACACCCATACAATAGAATTGCAGACCCAGAAATAAGCCCATTCTCCTACAGTTCCCTGACTTTTGATAAAGAAGCCAAAAGTACTCACTGGAAAAGATACAGTCTGCTTAGAAGGTGGTACTGCTCAAAATGGACGGCTACTGGTGAAAGAGTAAAACTAGATCCTCACCACAAACCTGTACAAAACTCAAATCTAAATGCATCAGGGATTTTGGCACAAGACCTGGTACCCTAAATCTGACAGAGAATAAAATAGGAAATACACTTGAACAAATAAACTTGAATTTATGAGAACTAATAAATATAGTCCTCATAAATACAAATTACTTACCATGCAAATTAAACTACTTTAATATGCAAATCAAAACTACTTTGTGATTTTATCCTGTCCCAGTAAGAATGGCCAAGGTCAACCAAAATTCAGGTTACAAGAAAAAAGCCATATAGAAATCTGCTGCTTTATAAGCAAACTAAGAAATACTAAGAGAGACATGACTATTCTGAGAGTAATCAACCACTTTCTGATTGAATTTGAAGCCTACTCCACACAAATGGAGAAATGGTTAAAGCATTAAAAATAAAAACAAAGGCTAAATGATAGTTAACCATATATTGTAAATTTTTCAATCAAATATTCCTTAATGCAGTCTGGAAAACACACTGATTTCTAAAGATACTTGTGATAAGAAGATCTATGAAATATGACACGCAGAATAAAAATCCATATTCACATGGGGCTGCCTTTTCCTAATTCTACACACCTATGATGTCAATCACACGAAGTCTCAGTTTCTGCTGCAGCTCTGTTAGGACAGAAGCCAGAGCAAGTGGAGGCTCTGATATTTTTATAGTTTGCTTCACATCATTTGCAAAGGACAACCAGAGTTTGCCAAAGTCTTCAGTTGAGATCTTTAATGGTCTGAAAAAGTTTTAACAATTAGTCTACGTTGTTAAGAATACAACGATGCTGAACAAACACATTTCACATGACTCACAGTAATGAATATATATTATACATATAATACATATATATTATACATTGTAAACCTGGGTCCCAAGAGATTTATGCTTTTAAATCAGATATGATTAGAATGGTGAGTGTTTTCTTCCAATCTGATAATGTTACTGACAACAAAAGATTTAAACTACACTTTCCCTTTTAATAACCTGTCCAATTTTGTCTTTTTTTTTTTTTTTAAAGATATTCATTGCTCCAATAAGATTTTACCAAATAACTGCATAAATTCTCAAATATAAACAATTCTATCATGTGTACTTTGGATTTGGGGAATAATAAAATTTCTGTTAAAGCAATATACAGGAGAATGAATATAAAGAACTTTAAATTAACTAAAGAACTTAAGACTGTTGACAGGGGCTGGAGAGATGGCTCAATGGTTAAGAGCACTGACTACTCTTCTAGAGGTCCTGAGTTCAATTCCCAGCTACCACATGGTGGCTCACAACCATCTGCAATGGGGTCTGATGCCCCCTTTTGGTATGTCTGAAGAAAGCAATGGTGAATACATAAAATAAATAAATAAACCTTAAAAAAAAAGAAAAACAACAAAAAAGACTTTGTTGACAGTACACACACACACACACACACACAATGAAATAGTTATATGTTATATAATGTCAGGTGGATTATAGGCAACATTCATATTCTAATTATATTTTTATAACATTTGAATTTCTGATAAGTACACATTGACTGTATAGTTTTAAAAATACCTTATATTTAAAGGTACAGAAGAATTGATACTACGTATAAAACTATGTTGCATATATATTGTGCATCTTCAAATTATAAAATAAGAGTGGGAGACAGTTATGACTTACGTTGTAGCAAAGGCTGACCTAGAACTCATTTTTGTAGCCTAGTAATGTTTGAACAGATGGCAATCCTCCTGCCTCAGCCTCCTGACTACTGGTATTATAAGCATGAGCTACCATGCCTGGCTTGTAAGAATACAAGGTTTTAAAAAATACCTATTCATGGGGGAGAGATGGCTCAGTGGTTAAGAGCACTGACTATTCCTGAGTTCAATTCCCAGCAACCACATAGTGGCTCACAACCATCTGTAATGGGATCTGATGCCCTCTTCTGGTGTGTCTGAAGACATCGGCAGTGTATTCACATAATATAAAATAAATAAATCTTTTTTTTAAAAAAAAATACTTATTCATATATAAATAGTGTGTGTTTGTGTGTGACGATGTGCATGTGCATACAAGTAACCCACAGAGGCCAGAGTGGTGCTGGGTCCTCTAGAGCTGGAGTTACAAGCAGTTGTGAGCCACCAGATATGTGTGTTAGGAACCTAACTTCAGTCCCCTGAAAGCCTCCTTAGCCAATGAGTCATCTCTCCAGACCAAGACTGTTGAACATGTAATTCCTATACTCCCTAATAGCCAGCATGGTGTCTCTAGCTTGAAAAAACGGAGGGGCATAATGGATGAATAACAAATTAAATAAATTAAATATCTATCTATCTTTATTTTAAGATTATTAAATTCTAATCTGGCAATTCTAATTTTTACTAGAAAATATTTACCTGATAAAATCTAATAATGATAAGTTTATGGAAAATTCCAGTTGAACAGAATGTGTATCCACCATTTGATACTTTATAAAACCAGAGAGAGTCCCCTCCACACAAGGGCTTTTCATCTGCACACCATACTGAAAGGATTTGGTGCTTTCTGTTTCCATCACAGGTGAAGAACATCTGGGTTGCTCAATGATCTGTAAATGAAAGTCATAAAAATACTGAAGAAAGCATCAATAAACTGTTCCTTCTACTTAAGAGATAAAATACTAAAGCACATGAATGTGGGAAGTTAACAAACTTCATTATGAAAACCACTAACAAAAATTTACTAAAACATAAATAATACTTTACAGGTCAAAATCATCTAACAGATTAGTATTATAGCTAAAACTGGTCAGTCGGTCGGTCTGTCTATCTATCTATCTATCTATCTATCTATCTACCTACCTATCTATCTACCTACCTATCTATCTTTCTTTATTTATCTTAAGATTATTAAGTTCTAACCTGGCACAGAACTCTTTCACTCACAGTGCTGGAGAACTGAAGCCAGGGTCTGTGTGCGCTAGGCAAGCACTCTTCCTAGCTGCTAGCACCTGACTCTTAAGCTAGATTTCAAACAATCCTACACTGCCTCCATTCTCACTCTCTATCCCTACTCAACTCTACAGGTAGAATGGTGACAGGTTCCTTGTTTGGTTGGTTTTTAAAGTTCTTGCAAGTAAATCTGCTACACTTATGCATTCAAGAATTCCTGCCCTGGTCAATGGCCCATATAATACCCCACTGAACACACTGTAGCCCACAGAAGAAAATGGTTAGTTTTCAGACATATGCCTGTCAAATGTCACAACTGTGCCAAGAACTCTTATAACACTGCAGACAAACGAACTTTTGGAAGTTGCCATAGCACCTTCCAGAGCTGTGGAAGAGAATGACGCCCGAGTACTGAGTACAGGACACAAATTCAGGGAGAGAAAGAAGAAGAGCTGCGTGTTTATCCTTAATATTCTTTTTTTCTTAATGCTCTATTGGCTCTGTTAAATAAGCTGAAATGTTTTCAGTGAATATGACAGGAGGGAATGCAGTACTCGGAGAAAGCATGGAGAGAGATCACCGCTAAAACCAGAAAACACCAAGAGCATGGGATATGCATTTAATGCTACAAGCATTCTGCAGAATCAGCTAGTTAACTCTTACAGAAACACAATACTAACACAGAAACAATAGAAACACAATACTAACAACCTTGTTTTCAACAGGAGGAAACAGGCAAAAGCAGCTAAGGAATCTAACTGTGCAACACCTAAGTAGAGCACAGAAGTAAGATTCACAGAGTATTCAATGCACTATGTATCCTAGGCTGACCCGGAACTCACAGAGATCCTGCTGCTTCTTCTCCTAAGTATGGGTTTAAAGGAGTGCCCGTGTGCCACCTGCAACCTTTATTATGCACTATAGACACTATATAAAATATCTATGGCCTTTGCAAACACAGTATTATTGGGCTTCCTTTGTTTCTTTAGAGGAATGTATCCTGAGTCCTGTTTTTAGGAAGAAAGGAGGATATGGCACAAATTCACAAGGCACTGGAGCCACAATAGAAACACTAAGTAAGCATTCTTTATTAAGAAATGATATCTTATACGTTGTCTTACCTTGAAATTTTCCACAGGAAAAATTTCTAACTGAGCATCTGTGAACTCTGAGTCAGTCTTACTAGTGACTGACCAGATCACCAATAAATAATCATCCTTCCAGACTTTGTAAGAAGACACAGACACGGTTTCATTACTGCAGATTTCCATGAGACCTGAATGCCTGCACTCAGGAGTTAGTTCCAACAAAGAAGCTAAACTGATTTCCTTGACAGTTGAAGTTGCAGAGGATGAAGGGGGATGATAGACTTCCATGTTGTTATCGGCAAACAAAGAAGGTGCAGGCAAGCTGACACTTGAGAGGTTTTCAACTGAGGGCAGCTCTGACAGAGACTCAGAACCCAAAAGCTCTGAACTGAGTTCCCCGTGTCCACTATCCACAGCATCCAGACCGTCCTCATCTCTACCAGCCACGTCTGATACGGAGCTAAGGGCGGAGGAGGGAGTGGTATGAGCACTGGGTGTCCTGTCACTTTGGGCTACCTTGAGTTTTGATTTCCTTCTGAACTTGTGAGACACAACATCTGCTTTTCCCAACTGCAAAAACAAAATATAATAATAATTTTAAATGAACAATATATTAACACTAGGAATCTGCAAAGCAAAGATTAGTAAATCTCAGATGAAAATGTGTAACCCTACAATTCTGACAACCATGTAACTTAAAGCTATCAGCTAAATCTTACTTTTGATTTAAAAACATAAGAAAAAGAAGTAAGGTCAAAACTCAGTTGTAATAGTTCTAAAAAATGTTTGGCTTCTAAATAGTACATCACAGGACTAGACAACCCACCTATGTTTTTTGTTTCCAGAGCTGTATTTTATATAGAATTCTAAGTTACCTCTGACTTCAAAGAGATTTTAATCATCTAATAATTATGATTTCATGGTCTATGCTAGTAAGCAGAGAATAAAAACTGGTTTAACTTCAAAAATTAAATTAATGTGAGAGGAGGACCAGAAAATACGGTGGGAAGAATTCCGTAGCTGGTGATGCTTATCAAATTTGCCACCACTTACCTCACTAAAGAACAGTCTGGGAAACAACGCACACAGATAAGCCACTATTACTGACAGTCTTCAATCAAGCCTTTTCCCTCAGAGAATTCTCCCATCTACTCTGGTCATTCTTGTTAATTTATGTGGGTCCTAGGCCTTCTGCTAGCAGGCTGGACCTTAGAGAAAGACTTACTCAAGGGGAGTGGGCATGACCCTGGGAGCATGTTACTATGTTAGTGTTGGCCCTGGAGCTGGAGGATGATGCTGTGAGAGCATGGGAGGCACTGTCCACCATGTGTAGGTGAAACCCAGTGCATGGTACCAGCAGAGAGCACAGGGATTCTTATGGAAATGTAACAGACAACTTACCAAACTTATTGTATTTTCTGGTCCTAGCCCAACAAATAGTGATGATGCCAACAGTTGCTTTTCTTTCTCCTCTGTAGAAGGGGTATGGCCTTGAGCTTGGTCCTTTTTGGTCTTGGCTTGGTCTACATTCTCCATTGTCGCACCCTCTGCAGGAGCATGCGGGGCTTCTGGTTTATCACCAATTCCACTCTCCTTCTTGGGAAGATAGCCCTCTTTACCCCATAATTTCTTTATACCTTCCATCTTCAAGCTACTTGTCCTAAGGAGATTAAGAAAGCAAGCCAGTTTAAACAATGCTGAATAGTTAGATCCTTGATGCATTATTTTTTCTTCAAAACACATTGTGCCTTTCAAAAAACAGCTTTCATGCTGAGTCCTAGTAGTGCACACTTTTGATCTCAGTGCTCTGAGTTCAAGGCCAGCCTGGTTTACAGAGTAAGTTCCAGTACAGCCAGGGCTACACAGAGAAACCCTATCTCAAAAACCAAAACCAATCAAACAAAAAGATCAGCTTTCATAATCATTCTATAGGCCAGAAGGAAACCTAGATTTTTAAAATTTATGTTCATTAGAGCCAAATTCCTCTTTCCCCTGGTAAAATAAAGCACAAGAACTCCATATTTGGTTAAATTTTTCAGATCATTTAATTACTTGAGTAAGTTACAAAAGACAAGAATGGCTCTAGACTATGACTTCTTCTGACTCCTGAGGCACCAGGGACACTACCTACAGGTCTACCTACACCAAAAGATTTCTTTCATCTAAAAAAATATACTCAAATTTAGGATTCAATTTTAGTTTGGGGTGTTTTATTCTTTAAAGGCAAGCATGGATTAGGCTGCCCCATTTAGACCAAGCTGTTGGAAACCTTAGCTAGGCAAAGCTCATCTCAGAACTCACCAAAGATCAAGCTCCTCCCAGGGCAGCCCATTCAGTGACTGAGGACCAGAAGGATAAAGCCTGGGCTGGGGAGATGGCTCAGTGGATGGTGTTTGCAGGAGGTGCTCTGATACCAGCACTAGGGAAGGCACAGACAGAGAAACCCTGGACAGAGAAGGCTATGGAACCTGGCCAACTGAACTTAAGTAAATACAGAAAAAGGCAATCAAGGAAGACACCCGACGTCAGGCTCAGGCCCCAGTGCACCTGCACACATGTGCACCCACAGACATGCACAAATATACTCACACATACCATACATGTACACACACAGTGTAAAATACTGGCCACTCCTTTTAGCCCAGTTTAGACAACTCTCAAGGTCACTATAACAGAGCAGAAGCCATCACTGACATGACTTTATCTCTTCTTCATTTTCCCAAATGTGCTCTTTGACAGTTCTTTCCACAGGTACGGTTGCAAAGGTTACTCCTAAAAGCTCTGCATACTCTGTGCTATTGTAGAATGTATTTCACAGGCAAATGGGAAGAGGCCATAGGAGTCTACAGATTTCTTTTCTCAATTATTTAATTACACACCTATTATCAATGTAAGTTTGTCATGTTTCAGTCAACAGCCTAAAAGTGGCAAAGCACACAAGAACAACATGGCCACTTCATACACATGCTTTCTATATAAGTAAGTCATCTTTGCCTGGATTTGGAAGGCATTATATAATCCATAGTTTTTTAAATTGTGCTTTTGTATTATTGTAAATCAGACGAAGAAGACACATGTAAATTCTAGGCAAGAAATCTTCAAGAGACTAATGGTGTACTGGTAATGTTTAACAATGAGCTTGTAAGGAAGACATTCTAAATTGGGCTTGACTCTCGTTAGCTTACCGGCTTACCAGGGCCTGTAGAAGAGAAGCAACGGTCTCATCGGAAAGCTTTCACTGTAAAATCATTCCGGTCCATTTGCAGTACTATATGTGCTCAGCACTAAGTTAAAGGTCACAGGAGGGCTAGAACTCTCTCTCCTCTAGCTAGCAATCTCAAGCTCCAAACTAGTTACTGGATTAGGCTTAGTGCCCTAAAACAATGAGATGGAGCACTCGAGATGGGGGCAAATTCCAGCCTATGGAAACACAGGGGATTCTCTTAACTGGGACTTTTTCTTTAAATTAAAAAAAGTATTTATTTTATGTATATCAGTGTTTTGTTTGTATGTATATCTGCACACCAGAAGAGGACAATGGATCCCACAGATGGTTATAAGCTGCTGTGTGGATGCTGGGAATTGATCAGCCAGTGCTCTTCACTGCTGAGCCATCTCTCCAGGCCCTCTCTATCAGGAGTTTTAAAACCACTGTCTTGTATCAAATTAGTGCACCAGCCACTTTTGCCCTTTCCCTATGCTGGTGCCCCTTTCTGCAGAACTGTACGTTTAAAAGCCAACACTTTTTCACTACTCTCTAATTTGTTATTATCTTATTTTCAACATTCACCTTGCTTGTTACCACATAGGTTCTTAATCTGAAATAATGTGTGAACTGTGATCTCTGAAAACTTCAATCTATCCTTCATGTTCTATTTCTAAATAATAAAGCACATACAATGGACATAAAACCATATACAATTTATAAGGTCAGCCCCTCACATCACCCTGAACACTGTTCACTTTATAGACTTCTCCCTGGGTCTGGAGGGTCTTTGTCTCCACTTGTTGCTTTGTTCTGTGTGAGACCCTTAATGACCATTGCCTCTACTATCACAAACCCACCAACCACACCTGGAATGCCTGGAATGTCTAGGAAAGAAATTAAGGATGTTAGACCAAGGCGGAAATGAATTAAAAAAACAGAATTCCTATCATTTTATACACCATAAAATTCTTCATTCATCACATCTATAAGATTCCTGGGAAATTGTACAGCTACCTCTTTGAAAGATTAACAAATTGTGTGAAAATAAAGTGAGGTGACTGACTTAGTACAAGAACTCAATTCCAATGTGCCTTAAGGCTGTCATCCTTGAGTTTTCATTACATTTATACTTAAACATTTTGAACTC
Source organism: Arvicanthis niloticus (assembly GCF_011762505.2). Classification (NCBI taxonomy): domain Eukaryota; kingdom Metazoa; phylum Chordata; class Mammalia; order Rodentia; family Muridae; genus Arvicanthis; species Arvicanthis niloticus. The sequence continues at coordinate 98,026,538 of NC_047659.1, read as the reverse complement.
TTTTTTTGGTTTTGTTTTTTGTTTTTTGTTTTTCGAGACAGGGTTTCTCTGTGTAGTCCTGGCTATCCTGGAACTCACTCTGTAGACCAGGCCTGCCTCTGCCTCCCAAGTGCTGGGATTAAAGGCGTGTGCCACCACCGTCTGGCCATTTTGAACTCTTAAAAAATTGTTTTTAGCTGGGCGGTGGTTTAGCTGGGCACCTTTTATTCCAGCACTCAGGAAGCAAAGTGGATCTCTACAGAGTGAGTTCCAGGACAGCCAGGGCTACACAGGGCCTGCCCCCTTGTCCCTGCAACATAACAGCTGATGGTATCAAAGAGTCATGAGTTTGGCTCAACTGTCTTATGCATGATGTGGCATGGGTATTTCTTTTGTTGCTGTTGCTGGTTTCACAAGACAGGATTTTGCTGTGTAGCCCTGGTTATCCTGGAACTCACTCTGTGTGTTCCAGGCTAGCCTCAAACTCACAGAGATATACCAGCCTCTGCTTCCCAAATGCTGGGATTACAGGCATGTGCCGCCACCCCACCCCCACCCCAGCTAAAAATTAAAGTATATTTAACAGAATAAAAATTGACCTGAAATAAATATGCAGCTGTGTAAGCAATTTTCAACGTGGCCAAAGAATCTCTGAAAACATTTGGTAAGGACATGCACATCAATCTGCAGGAGTCTGCTCTCACTCACATGCACATGCAGAGGCTAGAGGACAAAGTCAAACCTTCCTCTATCACTTTTACTTTATTCCCTTATGACTAGGACTGAATTAGAAGCTGTCACTTTGATTTGGCTGGTGTACTGATACCAGCATAGTAGGGTATTGCTGTGATAGACCTAACCATGTTTTGGGGAGGACTGTGGAAGGACTTTGGAACTTCAGGCTAGAAGAGAGTGTTGAGAGCTCAGTGGGTTGCTCTGTGGGAGCCTGGGAGACAAGGATGCTGAGAGCAGTGAGAAGACTGAGGCCTGGCCTGTGGACTTTCAGAGGGAAGGTTAAAGACTCTATCAGGGCTGTTGCTATTTTGATTAAGATTCTGTGGTTCTGGTTTGCTGGGGCTGAACAATCATCTGTGTAACAAGATACTGGAACAACTAAAATAAAACTTTATGCTACTGGGACAAGTGATGTTGGTCAGCTTGAGCTAAGAAATTAGCAGTGATTAAGAAATGCTCAACATCCTTAGTCATCAGGGAAATGCAAATCAAAACAACCCTGAGATACCACCTCACACCAGTCAGAATGGCTAAGATCAAAAACTCAGGTGATAGTAGATGCTGGCAAGGATGTGGAGAAAGAGGAACACTCCTCTATTGTTGGTGGGATTGCAAGCTGGTACAAACACTCTGGAAATCAGTCTGGTGGTTCCTCAGAAAACTGGACATAGCATTACCTGAGGATCCAGCTATACCACTCCTGGGCATATACCCAGAAGATGCTCCAACATATAACAAGGACATATGCTCCACTATGTTCATAGCAGCCTTATTTATAATAGCCAGAAGCTGGAAAGAACCAAGATGTCCCTCAACAGAGGAATGGATAAAAAAAATGTGGTACATTTATACAATGGAGTATTATTCAGCTATTAAAAATAATGAATTTGAGAAATTTTTAGGTAAATAAATGGATCTAGAAATTATCACCCTGAGTGAGTTAACCCAAACACAAAAGAACACACATGGTATTTACTCACTGTTAAACGGATGTTAGCCTAAAAGCTTGGAATAGCGAAGACTCAACCCACAGACCACATGAAGCTCATGAAGAAGGAGGACCAAGAGGGGATGCCTCAGTTCTACTTAGAACGAGTAACAAAAATACCCAAGGGAGCAAATATGGAAACAAAACATGGGACAGAAACTGAAGGAGGGGCCATCTGGAGACCATTCCACCTGGGTATCCATCCCATGTACAGTCACCTAAGGTAGACACTGATGTGGATGGCTGGAAGTGCATGCTGTCAAGAACATGATATAGCTATCTCCTTAGAGGTCTGCCAGAGACTGACACATTCAGAGGACGATGCTCACAGCTAACCACTGATATGATCAAGGATTTCCCAATGGAGAAATTAGAGAGAAGACTGAAGGAGCAGAAAGGGTTTGTGACCCCAGAAGGAAAGCAACAATACCAAACAACCAGAGCCCCCCAGGGTCTAAACCACCAGCCTTGGAGCACATAGGGAGGGACCCATGACTCCAGTGGTATATGTAGGAGAGGATGGCAAAAAAAAAAAAAAAAAAAAAAAAAAAGAGACCACCTTCACTGAGGTGAAATCTTCTGGGAAGTGTTTTCTAGGAACACAAAGAAGTTGTGTTCCAGTGACAGCCAAGGTTGTACTGATGGAAGCTGGACTTGGTAAAGTGTAAGAGTCACCCAGGTGGTACTGGTTTTGAAGGCATGAAGGGGTCATGGAGAACAGCTGAGTCTTGGCACTCTGAGAGGCCATTGGTGAAGGTGCAGCCTCAGTGGCTGATAAAGACCCAGGACTGAAGGGGTCATACAGAGAAACTGAGGTTTGGCACCACTAAGAGAGCCTTTGAGATGTTATCTGTGAAAGTGCAGCCTAGTTGCACCAGAAGATCCCAGCGCTTTAGAGATGCTAGTACAATGGGATGACCACCAAGAATAGCAGTAACAGTGGAGTGGAGGCAGCCATAGCCCAGAAGACAAGCTGTGTGTTACAGAGGGCAGAGCTAGAGAAGTGACCCAAGCCCTTTGCAGAAGATTGTGAGTGAATCTCAGACACTGACAGTTGGTGTTTGATTTTGATTTGATTTTGAGTGTGCCCTGATTTTTTTCCTCCTGAAGTAAGAAAGTATTTTACTGGAAGCCACAGCCGAGAGACTGAATTTTAAAAGACTTTAGATTTTAAGAGATTGGCTGTTTTAAAGAGACTGAAATTTTAATGTATTTGAATTTGTAAAGACTGTGGGACTTTTAAAAAAAATTATTTATGTATATGAGAACACTGTAGCTGTCTTTAGACACACCAGAAGAGGGCATTGTATCCCATTACAGATGGTTGTGAGCCACCATGTGGTTGCTGGGAATTGAACTCAGGGCCTCTGAAAGAGCAGTCTGTGCTCTCAACCACTGAGCCATCTCTCCATCTAGGACTTTTAAAGACTTAGATCTTGGGGATGAGTAAGAAAGTAAGGTTTATGGCTTAATAGTGATGTGTTTGTGTTTCAAGTTGACAAATGGTCAGTTGTACTGGCTGGTTTTGTATGTCAACTTGATACAAACTAGCCTCATCAGAGAGGAAGGTGCCTCAGTTGAGGACATGCCTCTATGAGATCCAGCTGTGAGGCATTTTTTCAATTAGTGATCAATGGGGAAAGGCCTAACTCATGGTAGGTGGTGCTATCCATGGGCTGGTGGTCCTGGGTTCTCTAAGAAAGCACCCTCCATGACCGATGCTCATCAGCTCCCGCCTCCAGGTTTTAGCCCTGTGTGAGTTCCTGTCCTGACTTCCTTTGGTGATGAACAACAATGTGGAAGTGTAAGCCACATAAACCCTGTCTCCTCAACTTGCTTGGGTTATGGTCTTTCATCGAAGCAATAAGAAACCCTAATTGAGACAGCTGGCTAACCAGCAAGCTCCCACCCAATACTGGGGTTACAGGCATGCACAGCCATTTCAGTTTCTCATATGGGTGCTAGATTTTGAACCCAGGTTCTCAGGCTTGCATAGCAAGTGCTAAGTTCTCTCCCCAGAGCCTCTGAAAGTATTCTGAGCAAAGAACAGAGCTTCCTTAGACAAAGTCAGTCACCTTATCTCATGTTCATCTCTGTATCTGTCATAATTCTACTAAGATGATTAGAAGTATTTGCCAGAAGAATGACATAAATAATAAGGGATGATGAATATACTAATACTTATCTGGTAAAAAAAAGTTCCAATATGTTTCTTAAAATTTTATCATATGTGGCAATAATATGCATTATGTGCAAATCTGCTTTTATTTTTTAAAAATAAATGTGTATGCGTGTCTACGTGTATGAGCACATGCATGTGGGTGCCTACTGAGGCCAGAAGAGGGCATCTGATGTCCTAGAGATGAAGTTATAGGCAGTTGTGAGATGCCTGATGAGGATGCAGGGAGCTTATCCTCTGCAGACTAATGCAGGCTCTTAGCTGCTGGGGCATCTCTCCAGACCTCATGTGCAAATCCTACCCATGGCTTATTTTGTCTTGGAGGCAGATAAGGTCTTGAAGTTTAAGGACATATGATATAGTATCAGAAACTTGAAACCAATCAATGGTAGCAAGTGAAAAGAATCTCATATAGAATATAACTCTTAGGAACCTCTCAATGATATAAGCACATAATCACAAATATGGCTTTCCTTTTGCATTATTTGAAAATGAAAACTTCTCAGAGGACATCCTAAAATGAGCAAATAATCACGAGGACACACACAGAGGCAGAGAGCAGGCAGGAGGTTGGAGGGAGGCAAGCATGCCAAATTCTCAACTTTATAAAGAAACTTACTCTTTCAGCCCTGTCTCAGCACTGTTTCCAGATATATCTGAGCCCAGAGAAATGCCAGCAGGAGACTGTCGTCCAGTGAAGCCAGATGAAGAAAATGATAGTCCATATGGTTCAAAATTGAGAACTACAATTTAAAAACAGAAACAGAGGTTCATAATAAAACAAAGCATAAGAATAAAATTTGTGCTATGCGGTGGTGGCACACGCCTTTAATCCCAACACTTGGGAGGCAGAGGCAGGCGGATTTCTGAGTTCGAGGCCAGCCTAGTCTACAGAGTGAGTTCCAGGACAGCCAGGACTACACAGAGAAACCCTGTCTCGAAAAACAAAAAACAAAAAACAAAAAACAAAAAAAAAAAAAAAAAAAGGAATAAAATTTGTGAGATTCCATTCACTATTGAAATAATTAAAAAGCTGACAGTTTTCCAGAATAAAGCTTTATGTATAATCTAACCAGTCGTGTACAGTACGAGCAAAGCAGCTACTACTGACTTAAGTCTACATAAACTAGGGTAGTCAGAGACAAACTATCCTTCACTTTTATCCCTTTATCTCCCCTAAAAAGCTAAAAAGAAATCAGTTAGAAAGGCAAGCTATAAAAGTAAGCCAGGCCCACAGAGGGGTTGCTGCTGTTACAAAAATAGAAGCTGTGGGTTAACCTGGAGTGGCAGCCATGTTCTGCTAACGGAAAGATTCCTGGGCAAAGCTTTACCTCAGATGAGTGGATGGCATTCTCAATGGGAATCTTCCTTACTTACAAAAACAGGGTTTACTCATTCACATGCTAATTCTTTTGAATATGTACATAACCTAAATCAATTCAATCAGAGCCATCATAAAATTCCTATTATTATTGTGGCAGAGCAGATACCAAAGATCTGTTCCCCTTCCTTTAAGAAGCAGACTCCTCCAGTCTTAGGTAGGTATACAGGCAGCCAGTGGAGACAGTTCCAGATTCTGTTGCCATATGGCTTACATGTTCTGGGGAATTAAATTCTTCACACATTTAGAGTGCAACATCTGGGAGAAGTACCTGCAAAGAAACTCCTTCCTCCCATTTCCTTTGCCTACTGGTTACACTGCAAGTTGGTTGCTGAAGTGCAAGCAGCTATCTCAACTCATGAAGTGAAACAGCAAAGATGTTGGAATACAAAGAGAGATGGAATCTCTCATTACTACACAGCTAACACCAAACTACTTGATTGGAAATCTAGATGGGAAAGAACAATACCATATGTTTTTCATAAGACCTCATTAAAAAAAAAAAAACAATTAGCTAAACCTAACTCTAACTGGCAAATCTATCTTTTCAGACATAGGGCAAGGCATCAAATGTCACTGAGTATGCAAAGCTGTGCCTATCAGTAAACTAAAACAAGTAACAGAGTGAGAAAGGGTGGAAGGGTTACAAATGGAAGACTCATCATCCAAACAGATGTGTGAGAAGGGGCTGGAGAGTTGGCTCAGGGGTCACAGATGTGTGAGAAGGGGCTGGAGAGTTGGCTCAGGGGTCACAGATGTGTGAGAAGGGGCTGGAGAGTTGGCTCAGGGGTCACAGATGTGTGAGAAGGGGCTGGAGAGTTGGCTCAGGGGTCACAGATGTGTGAGAAGGGGCTGGAGAGTTGGCTCAGGGGTCACAGATGTGTGAGAAGGGGCTGGAGAGTTGGCTCAGGGGTCACAGATGTGTGAGAAGGGGCTGGAGAGTTGGCTCAGGGGTCACAGATGTGTGAGAAGGGGCTGGAGAGTTGGCTCAGGGGTCACAGATGTGTGAGAAGGGGCTGGAGAGTTGGCTCAGGGGTTACAGATGTGTGAGAAGGGGCTGGAGAGTTGGCTCAGGGGTTACAGATGTGTGAGAAGGGGCTGGAGAGTTGGCTCAGGGGTAAGAGCACTTGCTGCAGCTGGGAGCTGGTGCTGCACACCTTCAGTTCCAGTACTCTGGAGGCAGAGAGGCAGAGGTAGGTGGGGTTCTGAGCCAGCAAAAGCTACAGAGAAACTCTGCCTTAAAAAAAAAAAAAAAAAAAAAAAAAAGAAAGAAAGAAAATAGAAATGAAAGAATGAGAGAAAGGAAGGAAGGAAAGAAAAGAAAAAGGAACAAAAGAAGCATTTGTTGCTCTTGGGTTCAATTCCCAGCATGATGGCTCACAACTGTCTGTAGCTCCAATTCCAGGAAATCCAATGCCCTCTTTTGTCCTCTAAAGGTACTAAGCATACATAATTCACATATATATACACACACAAATAAATAGAATAAATCTTTTTAAAATTAAAAAAATTAAGATGGCTATATTACCAAAAGCAAACAAATAAAACCCCAAGCAAAGACAAAGCTAGAGAGATTTAACTCAACTGCCATCAAAATGTCAATGACCTTGACTAAACTAGAACAATCCAAACGTCATACAGAAGCACAGAAGCCATGAGTATACAAAGCAATCTCATGCAGAAACAACATCGCTGGGGTTATTATCATAGCTGACTCAAATTTTACTAGGAAGACACAGTGACAATGGCAGCAGGGCCCTGAGACAAAGATACACTTACTCAGACCAGTGGACAGAACAGAGACTCAGAGACAAAGCCACACATACGCTCATGGAATTTCTGACAAAGGTGTTAAAAACATACATTAAAAACTCAACACCCTCATCCACAAATGGTGCTGGCAAAATTGGGTACCACTTGCAGATACCTATAGAGAATATGCTTAGAGATAAGAATTTTCTGAACAAGACCCAAATAGCACAAGAAGTAGCACCAAGAATTTACAAGGGATTATATAAAATTAACAAGTTTCTTCATAGCAAACAAAACTATCAGCTTAGTGAACAGACAGCTACAAGAGGGAAGAAAATATTTGGAAGCTATACTTCAGATGAAGTTAAGGTCTTGAATATATAGAGCTGAAAAAATTAAACAAAACACCAGCCACACACACACACACACACACACACACACACACACACACACCTGCCAATCAATACATGGGCTAATTAAATGAGCAGTAGATAATTCTCAGATGAAGAAAACAATAATGTCCAGGAAATATTTCTTTAAAGTGTCCAACATCCTGTCTGGACATGGTGGCCCATACTTTTAATCCCAGCACTCAGGAAGCAGAGAGGTAAGCTTATATCCAAATTCAAGGCCAGCCTGGTCTACACAGGAATTCCATACAGGGATATGTAGAAAGTTTATGTCTCAAAAAAGTGTTCAATATCTCTAGCCTTCAAGGAGATGTAAATTAAAAACACCTTGAGCCTCCATCTCACTCTGGTCAGAACACTAGACAGAGGATGGTGAGGATGAGGATGGGGAAGATGAGGATGGTGAGGATGAGGTGAGAGAAGAGGCCTGATCCCTACAGGTGGGATAGAGAACATGCACCACCATGGAAGCCAGGGTGGCAGTCTCCCAAAAGGTCAAACATACAAGTACCAGATGACCTAGCTGTACCACTCCTGGACATATACTCAAAGGACTTAATATTCTACTATAGAGACACATGTACATCCACAGTTCTTGCTGCTCTATTCACAATACCAAGAATCAGCCTGAATGTCCATCAACAGACCAACGGATAATAAAAATGTTGTGCACATACACAATGGAATTTTACTCAGCTATGAAGCAGGTGAAATTAGAACATCTGCAGAAAAGTGGGTAGATATTTAAAGTGCATAAAGTGATTCAGACTCAGAGAGGCAGATGGTGCATGTTCCCCACACACTGTCTTCAGTCTTATGTAAACACACATGTGAATGTCTGAGTCTAGGCTTTGCAACTAGACAGGGGACCATGGGAGGGAAAAGTGCTGAGGAAGAAGGCCACAGCAGAACACAGGAAACCAGAAAGGAAGCTACTGGGGGTAAAAGGGAGAAAAAAGGTATGTGGGGATGGTGGTGGTTGGAGAATCAACAAAACTTAATACTTTGTATACTACTTTTAATTGAAAATCACTTTAAATAAATTTAATAAAAATTTTAATCAAATGCTCTGTAAAAGATAACAATGTGCTTAGCAACTCTTTGATCCCACCATTCATAACAGAATGGCCTGGCACCAAGCATAAGAAATGTGCATTCAGCAAGAACAGTAACAACAAATCCCTGAAATCTCTCAGCCTGGAATTGTCAGTAGTGCCGACATCCTGGAATCATAAGCCACAGTCCACACCTCTCTCCATTTCACAGGAGCAACTTCCAGGCACCATGCAAACGACTCAGGGATCTCCTCTCCACCAAGGTCACTGTAGACTCCCTTACAGGCTGTGCTTTTCAATGTATAAAGAAAGCTCTTGCTCTTGTGAGTTCCTTGTGACATAACTAAGTAGATACTTTGTTAGAGAATCTAATATATAGACTGTTCACAGTGACAATGAGTCACTAGCCCACATGACCAGGGCTGCTTCTGGAGCATTTCTAGACATGCTCACACTAGTCAGTGTCAGCCCTCCCCAGGTGTGGTGGCACATGACCTTAATTCCAGCACTCTGGAGGCAGAGACAGGTGGATTCTTTATCTCAAATTCTCAACCAGCCTGCACTACACAGTGAGCACACTTTGTCTCAGTAACAACAAAAACTAAAAACAATCAAACCATTTATGATAGAGAGATAGAGATACACCTTTTTCCTGAGAGACCTGTTCCTCTTGGCGCTGGTGAAGGGGCTTATAAGGTGCTGCTCCCTGGCTGAGTCCTTCAGCCACAAAACCATCCAGGAAAGATAAAGAAGCATCCACCTGCATTAAAGTTAAATAAAAGCCAGGAATTAACACCCAAACATGTATTTAGAAGACTAGATTGTACATTCATATAACTGTGGCACAATTATCTTTTAAACTTTTTAAAGAGACCCTCTCCAGGGTCTAGTGGGTTAAGTCAGTCTGATTGTACCCTCCATAATCCCTCAGATCTAGTATAAATCCCACACCCAGTGCCAGGCCTAGTCTGGCCACCCCTCCCTGTGCCACTAGTAGGCTCTGCACATCTGCCAAGACCTGCCCTACCCGCTCACACCCGTCAGCCCCCCAGCTCCCATGCCACTTCCAAATTCTCCACCCAGCCATAGCCTGCACATCCTTTTCCAGTGTCTAGCCAGGTGGGTCCACCTGACCATCCCTTTGTCACACCCACCCGGTCCCCAGGTCTACTCCCAAAGTTCCAGGCTTGGACCAGGACCCACATCATACACACCAACCCAGTATCCTGTGGCTACCTGACCTCATCTCATCTAAACCGTACTCAACTTCTAGGCATAGCCGGACCTGTTCATCAGTGTTCTGTCCCAACCTGACTGTCTGTATCAGACACAACTAAAAGAAGTCTGTGTATATATACACATATACACACATAGTTTAAGTGAGGTTTTCTCATCTGGGCTGATACTGTTACCCTAAGAGCCATAGACTATATGACCAAAAATTTTACACTAAACATGAGGAGCCCTCTTTTGAGTCGTTGGTTAGGGCTGTCCAAAAAACTCCCAAGACACACAAGCTATTGCTATTGTCCTTGGTGTTTCTCAGAGGCAGATGGTAAGTAGAAGACACCATGTGTTTTGGGCACAGGATCCAGAGAACCCAAGTTGTATCTGACCTTGTGTTGTATAGTTTTATGTCAACTTGACACAAGGTAATGCCATTTGAGAAGAAAGAGCCTCAATTAAGAAAATGTTTCCATTAGATAGGGCTGTAGGCAAGCCAGTAAGGAATTTTTCTTAAATAGTCACTGGTGGAAGGGCCTGGTCCATTGTGGGTGGTGCCATCCCTGGGCTGGTGGTCCTGGGTTCTATAAGAAAGCAGGCTGAGCAAGCCATGGGAAATAATCCAGTAAGCACCAGCCCTCCATTGCCTCTGTATCAGCTCCTGAATCCAGGTTCAAGCTTCATTTTCATTCCTGTCCTGACTTCTTTCAATGATGAACAGTAATTTGAAAATGTAAGCCAAATAAACCCTCTCCCCCACCAAGTTGCTTTGGTCATGGTGTTTCACCAAAACAAATAATAACCCTAGCTGGGACAGACCTAAAAGCTGACTCTCTGAGGATTAGATTTTATTATGTCACACAGTGCCATGCAAGCTTCCAAAGGAGGCTACTCAGTAATGATCCCTATGAACCACAACAAACAACCAGCAATACACAATAACCTTAAGGGTGTGGAAGTGGCATGTATATTTGGAGATAGCCAACTCTACAATCAAGAAATCGTGTTTGGTACTGGAAAGCTAGCCAATTATCCAGAACTAGTGAACTCATGGACCTTGTAGTAAGACCTACAACCATCACTTCACTAAACCAGCACACAATCTCTAACTACACTCTATATGTTTGTCCTTAAACACAGAGAAGTGTCGTTCTCACTCCTCATCAAGGAAACTTCTCTTTGCCAGGCAATGTTGGCCCACGCCTTTAATCCCAGCACTTGGGAGGTAGAGGCAGGCGAATTTCTGAGTTCGAGGCCAGCCTGGTCTACAGAGTGAGTTCCAGGATAGCCAGGGGCTACACGGAGAAACCCTGTCTCAAACAAAACAAAACAAAACAAAACAAAACAAAACAAACCCTGTGAAGGAAACTTCTCTTTGCAACCAATGGGAATCACTACAGAAACCCACAGCCAATCAAAATGCGAAATTGTAGAGCCTGTTCCTAATGGATACATCTACAAACTATTCTCACACCTAATGCTCAAGGAATACTGGGGAAGAGAGGCCAGAAAGACTGTAAAAGTCAGAGAATCAGGGTGTTTGCTGTAAGAATGTCTCTTCAAAATGTCAGAGATGCTATACTGACAAGTAGAGGATTCCTGTTTGTGTTTTATCTTTCTTCTTCTTTTACAACTATATGGAGGCTATGTGAGTTTGACTAAAAACAGAACCCCATGTTTCAAACCAGTAAAGTCTTACTAACATTGATAAGACCCAAGACAATGGCCCCCAGTCGCAACCCATTTCTTAGGACCTGTGCTTGCTATACAGAAGCTTTGCCTGCTTCTTTTCCCCTCTTAAAATTCTCTTAAACCTATGATCCCATAATAAAACTTCCTGAATCTTACTCTTCTAAGGTCTGTGACTTTCACTGTTCAAATTTCAAAGACAAACCCTGGCTCGGTGGAGATGTGTGACCTTGACCTTCTTAACCGCAACTTCTATGTTAAGCCCACACAAGGCTAGAGAGCCTGTTACACTCAAAGGACACCATCCCCACCCCACATAGCCTTCCCCAGCCTTTTCCACATCTCAAGACCATCAGAAGCTAGAACATCTACACTACAGTTCTTAGGAAGAGAACTCTCCTGCTCCTTCTTAGAGCAGTAAACAGAACCTCTCCAATTCTTTCCCTACCATCATAAGAAAAACTAAAAAGTTCATCATACATGCAACAGAAACTATATTTTGATATATATTCCTATATATCATATATGCAAGAACTGCTGTTTAGACAACAGGATTTTGACAAAATGAAGCACAGGATTCTTACCATGATGTCTTCACAATTCTGAGCACCCTGAAGCAAGCTCTTCATAAGCTCTACATTTTCATGCAGGTGTTTCAATTCAAACGCATGTTGTCTCAGACAAGTATTCAAGGATACAGTGAATTCTTGGATTAATTTCTCAACTATGTGAGAAGAATGAGCTTGAGGTGTCAACTTGGTTACCGCTGCAAACAACCAGGCTTTTGTTTCTGAAGAAATGGAGTCACTCATAAGTAACTTGTAGAGCCTGGTTATAACCTCCTCTGGACTTTCTCTATCTAAGAGGTAGGAATACTCTCCTAATACCTAGAGTAAAACAAAATTGGTGTATATGTAAATACCAAGTCAGATAGTATGCTGATTGAAACCTATAGCTAGAATGAACTTCCATCTGGATTACACATATTTTTATGATGAATATTATTAAAGAAAAACTATATATTATTATACCAAGACTGTACCCTCAACACAAAAGAACTGGAATTCATTAGTAACAATATATAAAGTAAAATACCTTTATACATTATCATTCTTCTGAACTTCCAGACAGTTGCTGCTTTATTTCCAGTAAAAATTTAAACAGGTAGGTCTCCAATGTTAGTAAGAGTAAGATTTTACAAAATGAAGATTTCTAGCCTGCCTGCCTGCCTGCCTGCCTGCCTGCCTGCCTGCCTTTCTTGAAACAGGCTTTCTATGTGTAGCCCTGGCTGTCCTGGAACACACTCTGTAGACCAGGCTGACCTCAAACTCAGAGATCCACCTGCCTCTGCTTCCCAAGTGCTGGGATTAAAAGCATGCACTACCACTGCCTAGCGGTCTCTCATAAAACACAGATTTCTAGTTTCTCTCATCAGAAAGTGTAATTTAGTGTGACTGTTGAGAGGAACCAAAGTACACATCTGGACAAGCATCAGCTGACACAGATAAAGACAGTCCACAGGACTGATGTCATGAAGGCTGATCATGCTGCAGATCGTTTTTTCACATTTAACTTACTCAAGGGACATACCATTTGACTGGCTTAACAATCATTTTATAAATGTTAAAATTAACATCATATAAATATAATTCAAGGAATATAAGATCTTTTCTAAATGGCATTTACTGCATATCTTCTTGTCTTTAGCACAATAGTAGTACCAGAAAAACTAACAAACAAACAAACAAAAACCAAAGAAACAAAAACAGAACTCAGGAGGCAGAGGTAGGTGGATCTCTGTGAGTTCAAAGCCAGCATGGCCTACAGAGCAAGTTCCAGGACAGCCAGGACTACACAGAGAAACCCTGTTTCAACCAAAAGAAGAAATAGGATGAGGAAAAGGGAATCATGGGTTGTGCCTATAATCCTAGCACCTGGGAGGCTGGGACAGCAGGCTGCCATGAGTTCCAAGCTAGCTCGTGCTACATAGTGAGTGTCAGGTTTGCCTGGGCTACAGTGATAACATGTCTTTAAAAGCCAAAAAGAAGAGAATCTAAACAACATAGTGAGACACCAATTTAAAAACAAACACAACTTCTGGATATGACAATGCAGGTCTGCAGTCCTACCACTTGGAGGGCTGAAGCTCAAGAGTTGTGAATTCAGGGCCAGCCTAGGCTGCAAAGTGAGATCCTGCTCCTCTCAAAACAAATAATAACAAAATAGTAATTTTAAAGGAAGCTTTAATAAATAAAAGACGGAAACTTCCAGAAGAGCAGGTAATTTGAATTCTACCTCAGAAATTTTTTTTTTAATGGACTTCTGTTTGTGAGATCAATTATTTCCTCCTATTAGTCCCATTAAGTACATTCAAATGCCGCCGTCATTATGTGTAAGAACATACACAAAAGGTCTGGGAATGCAGCTCACTATTTGCTTAGACTACATGAAGGCCTGGATTTGATGCCCAGCAAGCGTAAAACCAAGCATGGTTGTATATGCCCACCTAGGAATAGGAAGTAAATCCTTTTCTTAATCCTAGGAGGTAGAGGCCAAAGAGTTGGAAGTTCAAGGCTTTCCATGGCTACATAGCACAGCAAGTTTGAGTCTAGTCTGGGATACAGAAGACTCAAAAAAAAAAGAAAAAAAAAAAAAAAAACCCAAATAACAAAAATACCCCAACCTTACTAAAGACCATGAAACCATACAAAGGAAAGTCAGTAGTTACAGAATGAAAGTAAACATTGGGGAAGAAAGCTGACAACGAGAGGAGCTGAATGATATCTGGAGGAAATATGTTGTTATAATAATTTGTATGCAATACACTTTACTCACCCAGCTCATAACTTGAAGAAATCTCTGTGGATAGAAAGTATTTTCCATATCTAATAAAGTAAGGTAAGACTGAACTGCATAGAGTCTTAATTGTTGATCTTCTGTTTCATCATCAAAACCTACAAAGAAATTGCAATACCAGTTTGGTTTCCACTCACTTGCCAATGACTGTAATAAAAAATGACTGTAATTTCTTTACCAACCTTCTGCTAGCAGTCTCAGGAAGTTACTGAGAATATCAGGGTGCATTACATCTCCTCCCACTGAAAACACAGCATTCATTGTCTGAATAAACCACACGTTGTCAGGAGCATATGTGTCCAGTGTTAAGAACAAATCACTTCTTCATGTCATGCACTGAAATCATCCTCTCCACAACACAATTCATGCCAGAGTGGCAGCTCAGCTCTAACTACCAAGAATGCTCTACAGCCCAGTCCTACATAAAATGTGTGCTTACTAGGCTTACACATAACAAGTAGTCAATAAACAAACATGAATAATTTGAAGAACTGAACAGGCCATCTTGGACCAACAAATACTAGAAGATTCCTACATATTTCAGAGTGGCTAAAGCTGTGGTGTGTCCATTTGAGCAAACTTTTTAACCTCTTTGTAATATCTCTGTATCAATGTATTTGACCATCCTGTTAGCTCAAAGCCACAGCACTGCCGATGGCAGAGTACATTAAACCAAGACCCAAGTTCCAAGAAACATCTTTAAAAAAAAAAAAAAAAAGCCAACACCCAAGAAGTCTACATAAGCTCTGAGACTTATGAATCAGGAATTACGAATTACTTAATTGCTGGGTCTCTAAACTCAAGTGGCTGCATCGGTACCATCATTCTCAAGTCAGTGAAGTCACAACTGAAGCAAAGGATATTTCTCAGCCAACTCGGCTATTTTGCCAACTAAATTGATGATGATATACTCTTCTTTGCTCTGATGTAAATATTCAAGCATTTTTTGTACAATAACTACTACATTCTGTGCATTTGTAATCCTGTAAAGAAGTTCCAGAGTCTATTAAGAGAAATAAAAACAGTATTACAAAACCATATGTGTGAACCCCAATAAATCTAATAAATGTGTTTATAAGTTAACTGCTCTGCTTTTGTATAAATTTTCAGGACACTCAGCTAACAAGTGACAAGGAAACGTGGATTTTGCTGAGGTTAAAGCTTGGTGGCAGAGCATTTGCCTGGAATATGAGAGGTGCTAGGTCCTATTCTCCAATGCCAAAAAATAAAAGAAGGAAACAGTCTGGGAGGCAAGGGGGGACTTGTAAGAGGTAAGTGATATGGAGGGGAAATGAGGAAACTGGGGAGGGGATCACGCCCCCCCACCCCCCCACCCCCAGGCTGGTGAAAGACAGCTTTGTTTCTACAGCTGAGAAGGGAGGGACGCATAAAATGGAGGTGCCCTTAGCATCTACACTGTGACCAAAGGGCACGGGGAGGAGGTTGCTGCCTATGGAAAGACTGATGTGTGGGCCACATATTAGAGCTGTGGCACAAGTGTGTTTTATTAAAAAGAAACCTAAAGTTAAAAAGAAAAAAGAGCAATGTAACAGTTAATGATGAGGAAACTATGTGCCGTGTTCAGCTAACTCTGTGACACACAGATGCACACTGTGTATCTGATAAAACAGATGAGCTGTACAATTTTTTTTACTACCCATGGAGTCTTTTTAATGTTTAAGCTGTTTTAAAATATTAAATACACGTGTATATGTAAATGCATTTACATGTTCTACAGAGTTCTATCAGTTTTCCTATTTAACAGTGAGTTCATTTAATAGCCAACGTAAGTTATCGTGGATTTTTAAAATATCTTTTAAGAAGTAGGGCTTATTTATTTTTGTTTTACATGTATGTGTTTTGCCTGCATGTACGTCTGTGCACCATGTGTGCCTGGTGCCAGAGCCATACAAGGGCACTGGATGCCCTGAAACTGGAGTTAATATATGAACCGCCATGTAGGTACTGAGAACCAAACCTGGGTCCTCTGTTAGAGCAGCAGATGCTCTTTTTGTTTGTTTGTTTGTTTTTTGTTTTTTATTTTTCGAGACAGGGTTTCTCTGTATAGCCTTGGCTATACAGAACTCAGAAATCCGCCTGCCTCTGCCTCCCGAGTGCTGGGACTAAAGGCGTGCGCACCACCGCCCGGCTGCAGCAGATGCTCTTAACTAAGACATCACTCAGCTCTACATTCTCTCTTCAGACTCCTCATTATAAATGCTGGGAACGGTGGCCCACGCCTTTAATCCCAGCACTCAGAAGGCAGAGGCAGGCCTCTGTGAGTTTGAGGCCAGCCTGGTCTACAAGGCAAGTTTTAGGACACCTAGGGCTATTATACAAAAACAAAAACAAACAAACAAACAAAAATCTGTCACAAACAAAGCAAAACAAAACAAATCCTCATTATGTTTTAAATCTGAAATAAACTTCTCACATTTCTGAAACAGGCTCCATATACCACTTAAAATAAAGATACAGTGATTTCACTACAAAAGAATGAACAGACTCTTTATGCAGATTCCTAAGTGGACACTGGATCAATTTAATAAAAGCCAGAACAATATTAGGCACATGAGCACAACTTTTCTTCCAAGAAGATCAAATTATCTTATAGTTCTACAGAGTTCTATCAGTTTTCCTATTTAACAGTGAGTTCATTTCATAGCCAACGTAAGTTATGTATTATACATAACTGGGGTATGTTTTATTTTATACTAATATAAGAACCCAGGACTAGAAAGTAGTTCCCATTATAGTACTTACATTAATAAGAGAAATAATAAATCAATGACTTCATATACATAACTGGATCTAAACTTTCCAGTTCATAAGTTAAGAACATTCCTGTGAGCTGGCTATGAAGACACACCTATAATCCTAGCATTTAGGGTCAGGGTCAGGGTCAGGGTCAGGGTCAGGGTCAGGGGCATCACAAGTTTGAGTCTAGCCTGTGCAAGACCCTGTCTTATAAAACAAAAATCCCAGGTTAGCAGTACTTTTTTAGAAAACAAATAACCTTCCATGAGGGACTACCTGACAGTTTACAGGGACTGAAGAAGGGGTACCAGCTTTCTTCAGTGATTAGCTACCCATGTTCATGCAAGCAATTCTATCTAATTAAACTCACATACAGACATGGTGGGAAGGAGAAATGGGGATAAGAGAGGGTAACAGGAGGTGAAAATGACTAACATTCATCATATACACCAGACAGCCGAAGAATAAAACTGAGATTTTAAAAGTAGTAAGAATTGAATAGATGCAAATGTTAAAATATTCTTGCATACATACACATCCACTGGCTATCATTTGACTCTCTCAAGAATATCAAAAAGAGTTTTTAAAACTTACCACTTTACATACGCTATTCAAAATATTTTACCTCTCTCTTTTTTTTTTAAAAAAAAAAAAAAAAAGAGATTTGATTTTTATTTATGTGGATCTGTATCTGTGTGAATATATGCCACAAGCGTGCAGGTGCCTGGAAGCCAGGAGCAGGCAGGGCACTGGCCCCCTGCAGTTGGTGGAATGGAGAC